>NC_091133.1:83515705-83815999 GCF_040183065.1 Periplaneta americana
TTCTTTATTCATTTTTTCTTTATTTCTTTTTCCTTTATTTATTTACTCAATTATTTTTATTTATCTATTTCTATCCGTTTATTTATTTGCCTTTCTATTTATCCAATAATTAATTTATTTTTTATTTTTATTTATTTATTATTGTATTTTATAGTTAGGTATGTTCTAAGAAATAAAATTAAATAGTATTGAAGTTACATCAGATTCACTTTTTTATAATGAAGTAACAACTCTTAAATACCCATTCCGGTATGATCGACATTTTATTGTCCATAATATTCCTTGACTTCGATGCTCTACCTAAACATGATGCTTGCCGATTGCAGGGAACTTGCTCCGCGTGTTATATGTAGCAGGTAAACATTGGTTTTCTCTTATATCGACGGTATATGTATATAATGAACGGAATGAAATAAACCATGAATAACAGTCAGTGTTCCAATAATAATAATAATAATAATAATAATAATAATAATAATAATAATAATAATAATGATAATGATAATGATTAAAACGGAATGTACTATTAAGAAGAACAGTAAAGAATTGTTTTTAATCATGGAAAATTCACAATTAACTGTTATACTTTATATAAGCACATGAGAATATCCCGTAAACATTGTTATTCTTATGAGTAATGTCCACCTTGTATTAATTTTCTGTAGTTCGCATGTATTTTGCACGCATCTGTTCCGCGTTCATACCAAAGCATAACTGAATAACACATCGTGATTATAATAAACTCTTCTAAGTAGGTTATGTGCGTATAATATATTATGCGGACTGTCCTTGTGTATAGGAATGGAATCATTCACATTGTTGAATTTATCACATGGCTAACAGTTTATCAGATATGACGTAAATATTTCCATGGTGACCAATATAATTTCCATTCCATCAAAATCTTTATTTTTTCTCCAACATTTAAGAAACTATTTTGTGGTGAGTGTCGCATTCCGTTACATTCTCTATCTCTATAAATCACACTCACACTCATTCTCACACTGACACATTCACAGTGGATGATCCACTTAACTTTGCAGTCACTTACGTTTTCGAAAGCAACGCTTTGTAGATTTTAAAGAAACGTAAACTTCGAAATATATGAAGAATTATTATTAAAATTTCTGTTTGTACAGCAAGGCACTTCATACAAAATATTAATTATTTCATATTTGGATTCAAACTGTAAACTTCGATTTGGCATGCAATATACAGAATGTTTCAGAAATACTTTGACAAACCTTGGGGCCATGTTCCTCACACCAAAACAAGAAAAAAAGTTCATATATGCATCTGTTAAATATTGTCAGCTTGGCAGCAAGTGTTGCAACTTTAATCAATTCAGAAACTCAACAATGAAAATGGAAGCAAGGGGGGAACATTTTCAACATTTATGAGTTTCTGAATTGATTAAAGTTGCAACACTTGCTGCCAAGCTGACAATATCTAACATGTTTCATCATATTCTTTCATTAATAACTAAAAAACTAAAGATTTTCGGACACATGTTTATCTGAACTTTTGTTCCTGTTTTGGCGTGAGAAACATGCCCCCAAGGTTTGTCGAAGTATTTCTGAAACACCCTGTATAAAATACTCTGCTTACAAATGAGACGAGTAGGCTAATACAAATGGGTAACACGATTCATGTTATTAATAATTATTATTGAATCTGTACCATAAATTATGATGCCTTTTATGTCAAACATTTCTATGTGCACTATTTATTTCAATACGTTACTTCATAAATATTATCTTCCGAGTGGAAGAATTGTTTGATTTTATTTTAAAATATGTCGTTTTCGTTTAAATTTTATTGCAGATAAACTGTTTTTGCATCTTTGCTTTATTTGCGAATTACGTGACAATGAAGGAGTAAATTGTGCATATTAACTTAATACGAATTTAACGCTTGGAACGACGTTGTTAGTACTATAATTATCTTGGAACAATGAATTGATTCAGAGAGGTTTTTATGTGTTTATAATTCTGTTAATCTTACAAGGGACATCAGTTTCAGTGGGCTTTGTCGAGCCCGAGAATTCCTGGACAGCAGCCTATCTTAATATAGGATGCGGCCACATCTTCACAAACAACAACAAAAACAACTCACGGCCACTTAGTTTTATCTCCAACATTTAAGAAACCTTCTTGTGGTCAGTGTCGCATTCTTATTGTATTCTCTGTGTTAATATGATATATACACACACACGGTGCCCGTTTAGTTTTGCAGTCAATTATATTTTCGGTAAACCTACGTATGTATGAAGCTGTTCCTTTGCAGGCTTTTAAAGAAACGCAAACCTTAAAATAATCAAATAAGAATTATATTTTGTGGTTCTACGGCAAGGCACTTTATTACAAAATATTAATTTTCCACATTTTATTGCTTGTTGATATTCAAATTGTGAACTTCAATTTGATAGAAACAATTATATTATTTCGTTCCGTGTGTAAATAATAAAAATAACCTAATTACTTAAAAATGTTGGTGAACATCGCTGTTCGCAAGTTGTCGTCAACAATAATTTTATTTAGTTTGAATGACATTTCGCAGTTTCATAACTTCTCAAATAACAGAAACGTTTTCACCGTTTCTGTAATATTGAGTAGTCTTTAAATTTTTCAGTGAATATTCCATAACTTACCGTGCAGAATTAAAAACACGTGTTTCAAGTGAATAAAATCGCATATCGAAGTGTTGCATGTATTATTTTTTTACTGCTTTAACTTTGGTAGGAAAGAGAGAAGGTCTCTGGTAGAAAAGTATATACTATTTTTTACTATCTTAACTGTGGCAGGAAAGAGAGAAGGTCTCTGGTAAAAAAAAGTGAAAGCTTTGGTGTAAAACAGCGAGTGTTTCTAGTAAAAAAATGAGGATCTATAATAGAAAAATCCGAGAGAGTGTCTTAGAAAAGGTATTAGCATCTGATAAAAAAAATGCGAGGTGGCTCTGGTAGAAGAGAATATGGGTACCTGGTATGAATTTTAAATGTGATATAATCGTTAGCACGGCTTCGTATAGGATGTATGTAAAGAGGAGGCCTGTATTAGATTTATCTCTGCAATAGGATCCCAAGAAAAATGTATCGTCATTTGTCGCTCACGGAGAGTTCCGTCCCTGAGTAACCTCTGCACTTGTCCTTCAAAACCCATAGTCCTCGGACGATTTTGCATTCACGAACTTGGTAACAGTGGCTAGCTTCATAACCGCTAGACGACTAGATGAAATGTTCGCTATGAAAAAAAAAAAAAATAGAAATTAACATATCATATTATCAACAGTAATCTCACTAGACGTTTTGATTTATCTAGAGAAAATCAAAACTCGAGTGGGATTTAATTGACTATTACACGATTAGAAGAAAGTATATAAAGATTAGAAGTAACGAAGTACTCCAATACAATAAAATATTAATTGACTTACGAAAATACAACTGTCTTCAAATGTATTATTGTACCATCTTAACATTAAAAATATTACACTAGATGCATGCTAGAAGGCAGTAGTGAGCAATGCCTTCTCGTCGAGAAGTTCTCGATCTATTATACACGATGGCAATGTTACTAGTCAAGAAGGCTTTGTTGATTCAGTTTCATTTTTATTAAAATGCAACATTCCACTTCAATTATCCGAATCCCAGTAATCAACGTCACTTGACAGATGATTTTCAATAAATCTTAATATTAAACAATCTCTGATACGTGACTATCCATAATGTCATATAGCAGAAGCTATAACATAACCTAACTAATATACACAAGTGTTAGAAAAGTTTTAATTAACGACGATGACATAAAAAAATAAACATGAATAATTTTTAAAGGAATAATTATTGAATGTATAATTTTCAAATTTGAATATGGTTGGTGGTTCAATTGATGTTATATTGGACGTGTGCGTAATAGAAGTGGAACTCGTTGATTTAGGCCTACATGGTGTATTCAACTTATTCAGAATTTCCGAATGAATAATTTTAAAAGGAATAATTATTGAATGTACAATTTTAAAATTTGAATGTGGTTGGTGGTTCAATTGATGTTATATTGGACGTGTGCGTAATAGAGTGGAACTCGCTGATTTAGGCCTACATGGTGTATTCAACTTATTCAGGATTTCCGAATGGTGCTCTTCATTTATTTGTAAATCGGATTTCAGAAGATGCATAGGTATGATCAGTGATTTTTAATAATTCTTGTTCTTGAATGCCATTGCGAGTCATATTTGAAACTGCTGTGCATCGACTGGAGTGATTTGTAATTTTATATATATATATATATATATATATATATATATATAAATATATATTTTGACGTCCAGACCAGCGCAGTTTCAAATGTTGGCAAACAAAGAAACAAATGCTAGGGACGCGATAAAATTAAACAAATGCTAGGGACGCGATAAAATTGTGCGATAAGCAGCCATGATTGGTTGAAATACGTCCTTTCGTACCGTTTTATTGGTCAAAAGTAGTATGACGTAGTAAGAGTGTAATAGTCTGCAGAATATTAATCATACGAACTACGTTATTTAATTTAGATATATTCAATTATTGTAATATTTATTTTTGTTTACGAAATGCTTTAAATAATGCGGTCTTTTAATTTAGTTCCTTCTAAAATAATTAGCAATTCTATTCTAAAGATTGCTATGAATTTTATAGCTCATACATATTTGTCCTTTAATTAATTTCCGGGAACATATTGACAAATTGTAACATAAATATGGTTAAAGAAAAGAACATATATTTTTTATTAGAACAGATTGGAATGTTTTTTTCACTTTTCGACAATTGGTGAGAATTGATATTTTTAAGTGCTTTTCCGTATGAGAAATAATCAAAGATCGGAATTCTGACACTGTAGGTGTGTTTTTACTACGTAGAAAAAATGATTCCATGTTTGGATATAATAATAATAATAATAATAATAATAATAATAATAATAATAATAATAATAATAGTTTTATTTTCCCTGGCAGAGATAAAGCCATCAGGCCTTCTCTTCCACTCATCCAGGATCAAATCACAATGTACAGAAAAATATATACCGGTATACAAGTATTAACTCAATGATAATGACGATAATAATAATAATAATAATAATAATAATAATAGACTAATAATAATAATAATAATAAAAATAAAAAAGAGAGGTTGAATATATATACACAATCAGTATTAACTTAAAAAATAGTAGTAAAAAATAAATATAATAAAATAAAAAGAGTTTCCATACATAATCACAAACAGGAAAATACATTCAAGTATACAAGTATTAACTAAAAGAAAAAATTAATACATATGAATATAATCTCACATCTAAAGGAATAGTACCATTAGTGTGATCAGCACAGAACGGGTTATATTGAGACAATGACAATTACCTACATATTAGTGTTAATGGAAAAATAAAGTCATGACTTTATATCCCCCACTGAAAACACTTTAAGCATATTTCATGTGTGTTTAGGTGTTTACATCCGTTATAAAGATTGCTTTAACATATTAGTACGTGTCAATCTATCGGATATTTTAAACCAATTGTTAATAATTTATTGATTGATTGATTGATTGATTTATTTATTTATTTATTTATTTATTTACTCATATTTAATGTGCTGTACAACAGCCAGAGGCCAATTACAGTTCAGCACAAACAATATAACAAAAACATTAGCAATAATTTACAATAAAAGTACAAAGAAATAATTAAATTAATGGCAATTAATTAAAATGATAATTGCAAATGAAATAATGGAATCATATAAAATAGTATTACAAAGATATACAAGATTATAATACAACGACAAAAATGACAATGAATGGACGGGATAAAATGGATGACTAAACTACATAGCATAATGAGATTAAAAGTAATTGTATTTGAAAATGAAAGGATGGAATCAAGTAAATTAATAAATAACAAAATGATATAAAAGTTAGCGAGAATAATATTAAAATCCATATTTAAACAAAAGATATAAATAATAATAATAATAATAATAATAATCTAATAATAATAATAATAATAATAATATCCGCTTTTAGGCTTCATCTTTGAGGAAATTGTCACTGTATCTGGATTGATTTGTTTTTGTTTATTATTTTACGACGCTTTATCAACGGCTATGGTTATCTAGCGTCTGAGTGAGATGAAGGTGATAATGCCAGCGAAATGAGTTAAGGGTTCAGCGCCGAAAGGTACCCAGCACTTGCTCTTAATGAGTTGAGGGAAAACCTCGGAAAAAACCTCAACCGGCAAATTGTTCCAACCAGGATTTGAAGCCTGGTCCGCTCGTTTCCCAGTCAGACATGCTAACCATTACTCCATAGCGGTGGACCATCTTGATTGAAGATGGACATTATAGATACACCTATATTTAAAATATAAGGTAGTAATAAATATTAATTAAAATAGTAACAATGAATCAAAATAAAAATAACTAAATTTGTAAAATAACAGAATAATGGGAGCTAAAACAACAATGAATTATATAAACAACTCAAAAATTAAAGAATTGAAAACCTTTCTATCATGTCCAGAAAAACATCTTCAGGTAATTTGTAATTTTAAAATGTATCTTCAAAATTCCGTTCTAATTTTCCTTTGCATAATTTTCTATTATAAGTTTTTAACAATTTAAAAATGTTTACAAATATGTGTTCAAGCACATTTACATTCCTCTTAATCTGAACATACAACTTTTGTTTACACAAAGTAAAACAGAGATGTACGAAGGAAGGCTTAACTTGTATTGTATCAGTGGAAAATACAAACAAGTAACATAACCTTATCATGAAGCTAGGATTCTTATCACTCGATTATGACATATGTACTGTGGCATATAATTTATTGGGTTAACTGGTGTGTACTGGTCCCATAGTTCGTTAGATGCCTCAGGCTTTCCGACCATTGGTGATAAATTAATAATACTATACGCTAATGCAATAGAGCAATCATTTTCAGCAATTAGTCATATGTTGTTTTGATCATAATACATACACAGTAACTGCCCACGGGTTAAACGTTGTGATTTTATATATACAGGGTAAACCGTAAGTAATGTGATTAATTTGAAGGGATTATTCCTTGAGTTATTTAAAACAAAAAAGTTTAGTACAATTTTCCTGTTTTGTGCTTCCTTTTCGAGAAAAAAATATTTTATATCAAACATTTCATAGCGTATTTTGGGAAAGCTATTGAATTAATTCCCAATATGCTTAGTCAGTTTAAGAGAGGAGTGTATTGTGATAATAAATTATTGCAAGAATTTTAGTTTTGTCCTTTAAATGTGCAGAAATTTGATCCAAACAAATGTAAGTTTTCGTTCCGCAAAGAAATTTCAAACACTGCTGCACTGTGACAACACTGTAAAGCCGCCTGTACAGATGCAACTCGCGTATGCAAGGAATGGGTGAGACAACGAGACCGATTACTGCTTTAAAAATCAAAGTGGCAGGTAACTATTTCTGACTGGCTGAAGAAAATGCTCTTAGTATGACAAAAGGAGATTTTTTAAATAATTAATTACATTTGCATAATGTAAAATAAGTTTTTGTTATTGGCTGTGTTCACCGAATATGTAATTAAAATTAAGTCGAAGAGTTTGAAAATAAAATTATTTGTACGTTAGTATTATAAACAGTCTTTATCGTTAGTGAAAATCGTGCTTTAATATGCCACATTATCGTACTAGTACCGTAAAATATTACCATGACAACCAAAACGTCATGAATTCTATTAAGAAGGCATAACTTATATCATAAAGTTAACATTATGAAACGATTTGCCAGTGCTGTAATATTTAATATGTAAAATTTGTCATAATAACCTCTTTTTTCATAGAGCATGATATCAAACTACAGATCATTACAAATGTGATGTTATTTCTTTTATAATACTGTCATACAAAAAATAGTATATGAAACTCATTTATAATGTCATACAATTATTAAGTACATCCGTAAAAGGTATGAAACTCACTACGTTAGTTTCATAACAGTTATTCTTGTAATAAACTATAAAATTATACACTTGTTTCATAATATTACTATTTTAATTTTATTCATTACTTTAACGTAAAATAAGTATATCATATTTTTATTTTTTTTCTTTAGAGTTTTAAATGTTTTAAAATTTTGTTTTTATAATGTGAAATATGCCTCATTATTGTTCGCGATCCCTAGAATATTCAATTGAAATGGGAGTGTAGAAATATTTCTTAATCTTATCCATCTAGTTTGCAAGAAAAGTATCCTATTGCCTGTGTTCTCTCAACATTTAATTAAAATTAGGTTAGGTTAAATTGACTAAGATTTTGTTCAACTTGAAACAAGCAGTATTGATTCTCCACAGTTTGAAAACAAAAATTAAACGATATATCATCGGTTTTTTTCTTACGAGTTTAAATGCGGAGAGATTTGTTTTCAGAGCAACACAACTTAATGTTTATTCCCAACTAATTGTAGGACGCAGCGTTGCAAGTTCTCATATTTCATGTACGAGTATTTTAAAATGCACGTTTTTCTGGAAAACTATTCAAAATATAGCAAAATGGTATTTTACTTTTTTGTTGCTCTTTACTCAACTCAAAGAATCACCCACCAGAATTATTGACATTACTTACGGTTCATCCTGTGTGTGTATGTATTCACACACTTATATGCACATTCACAGAGAATATGAACCTGTGAAATACAATCAATGCGAAGTAACGACTTTGAATTACAAGCATTAGGCCTACTGTTATTTTGTTATTGCTGCTAGTATTGTTGGCACTGTTACTTTACTATTTTACTGTTCCTGATGATACAACGGGTACTATTGTGCAAACTATTGCTGATACTATTACTGATACTATTCCTGACAATGTTGCTAACACTTTACTACTAAAGTTGGCGATACTACTGCAGCGATTTTGCTGATAACGATGATAGTAATGTTGATTATGTTGCAGTTACTCTTTCTAATGTTGTTAGTATATTATTATTATTCAGAAACTACCCCAATCGAGGGCAGCCCTTACGGACTCAGTATACTCTCAACAATATATGCATTTGTAAACATAAGTAGAGACAAAGAAAAGGGCATGAAGAAGTTACAATTGTGTTAATGAGACAATATGTGATTAATTAGGATTTGATAGGACTTATTTTAACATAGTTATCACACCCACAAAGATGTAGGCAGAGAAAATTGTTGTCGAAATTCTTTTAAAAATCTGGGACAGTCCCTCGAGCTCCTATGAGCAATGTGGATTAAGGAATACTTCAGTTTGAAATATTTAACAGTAGACCCATAGATCATCTTGAACCTGAGCTGACTGGTACTGTTTGTTGTAACGGACTGGAAATGTCGCTGAATGGTGACTGACAGTTCCATCACAACAATGCTTTTGCCCGTTGAAACATCTTATCCAGAACTTTTTGGCGAACACTGAATCCCACGTCCTACTTTTAAGTCAAAGCTTCCTGCGTCCTCCGGCTATTCCTCAAACTTAGATGTGACTAGGAGGTTCCAGATTTGAAAACATTGACATATGATGCTAACTATATCAGAAAAAGACTTTGGAAAGTGCTTAAGGCAGTGGTATGACCGTTAATAGGATTATGTGAGGTTGGATGAAACCTGTTTGGAAGGGAATCAAATTATGAACCCCAAAAGTAGACTAGTCTTCCTTTCGCGACTACAGGTCGGTTGTTTTTGCTCAGCTTTCGTATGTAATGAAAATATCAGAAGATAAGATGACAGGGAGAGTGTTCATAGAAGGGAATTTCTGAAATTGAAGGAAATGAGAGAACATCGAAAAAAAACACATCCTTCTGTCTTGATAAGCCTGCTGAATGAAATCCCGCGCTTTAACGTTGAGCAGGAGATTATGTTAAAACACATTTGATTATGGAGTACGTCAGAAAGTCTATTCCTTGTAGATGGTGTTGAAGTTAAAATAAACAGTTATTACAAAAAAACTACGACTTGAAACAGAGCGTATAGAAGCTTCAAATATTTGTAAACAAATACATATAAAAGTAACAGAATTTTCTCAATCAAAGGCAAATTGCTTTTGGTCTTTATTTGATTTTGCATTAACTTCTTCAGATATGTTATTTTCATAGACAGAATATTCGGTCTTCCAGTCAGGATTCTCGACGAGAATCTATAGAGTTCGAAGCAGGAGTGAAGAAAGAGTCTTTTATCTACGTAAACAAAAATTAGTGTATCAATAATAGAGTCAAGGAGTCGGTGTAGATCGTTTTAAACACATCTGTGCGAGAATTTGCTTTCGAAAGACACATTGAAATGTTCTGTAGCAGTATGCTCTTGTGATTTGCTTGTTACGTCAGCAACTTGCGTCATTTCAGAATTCGTAGGAAAGCATGGCTTCTGCCTCACTTGGAATTTGACATCGTCTTTGTAATTACAGGCATTCATTAGGGAAAATTATATGGAACCGTTTTGTTATGGCGATGTCGTACAAGTTGTAACACGTTACGTCATTCTGGCCACAAAAATAAAAGTAATTTGTCTGTAGAGGGCTTCGAGAAAAGTAAAACGTAATAGTTCTTTTATGCACCCTTTTACTCGTTTATAAACTTGCTGTGAACTGTGATTTAAAATCTGAATAAAAAGTACTGAATTATTTTGAAACTTTTAAGGTAACCATGAAGTATATATCTTCAGTGAACATGCACTGAGAAAATTAATTGCTACTCGTTTTTTTTTTTTTTGGAATTATTAATTAGTCGAAATTTTCTTTACATTTATGTTACGTCAATATAATTCAGGAGGAGTTGCCCCATCTAAAGGATTTGTCTTTAAAACATTAAATATACTAAAGCAGATATTTTATTCAAGTGTTTAGAGCAAGTGAAATACATTAAAGTTTTAAGTAAAACATGAAACAAACGATGATTCGCACACAATAAATGGCAAAATAAAAATATATCAGGTAGGATATAACTATATCATAGATGCATATAGGGAAGAGATGCTCCAGTACGGTAATTGCTAAATTAAAAGAATAATAATTTGTTAAATAACGCTCAAAATAATAATATTTATTTTATTTTTATAATAAGTTAATTTTCTGAGCTCGTTTTTCTCTGTGAGCACACACAAATTGCACTTAAGCCCACACATCGTGCAATTTTCATGAAAGCACTTCTTGTAAAAAAGTCACTGAACCCAATTATCTGGTCCTTGCCATATGCTGATACTCTTTTCATATTTTCTTCAAAACATAGTCTTCTGCGTCTACCGAATTTTGAAGAATTTGACGTTGAGTTTTTTTTAACTAGACTACTTTCAAAGAAGGTATATCCATTTTTATCTCCACCTGTAACGAGTTCTACCAATCGCTTTCTTTTGTCCACATCAGCAGGCATTGCTAGCACAGGGCTTATTTGATGGTGGTATTTGGAAGGAGTCGCTGAACTTGCCGTTGTGGTACTTGGGGTGAGATTACAAGATATTTTCCCGTTATCATTATAACTTGTAGCCAATAAAGTTTCCTTTTCTTTGAGATTTTCTGAAGAGGTACAGAAAGGACTTCTTACAGTTATGTTGTTGATTGATGTTAGGCCTACATAAATACTGAAGAAATGCTCAGGAACTGCGTATGGATTGAACGGATACACATCTGTAGCTCGAAATCCAACTGCACCTATCTATTGCTACTAACGCACCATTTGTCCATGCCTTCTCTATTAATAGTCCGGCTTGCAGGTGGGTTACTTTCCAGTCTTTGTAATAAACCATTCATTTTGTGCTTCTCTCTTGAAATAATCATTGTGAGGCTTGACAAATGAGCGATCAAGAGATTCAAGTGCCTGAGTTGTATGGCTTGGGTGGCAAAGGATTGTATTCAATCTCATCAAGTTATTGCAGCTTTTAATGTTATCTAAATGTGATGAATGTTCATCGAAAATTAAGAATATTGCCAGAATTATTTCTGGAAATAAAATGTTTCTTCATCCACTTCATAAACAGTTCTGTTGAAAAATAGGACGACTTTGGATTCATGTATAAACACTTGTTTTTGCTGGGAATCCGTTGGAAAATCCTAGTTTTCTCGTCAAATCTTACTGGTGGAAGAAATGTTCCCTTTGTTGAACATGCTATGACCGTGACTCTTCCACCTTTTTCGGTTGAAGCTAGAACATGAACATCTTTGGATCTCTTTTTCTCGACCACTTTCTCTGGTACATTGTTCAGGTGGATGTCACTCTTGTTCATTTTATAGATGTTCTGTGGCTTTCTTGGAAATCGCGTTCACATAGGGTTGTTTCCAGTAAGTAAAATACTGCTTGACTTATTGCCTCGATGCACCTTGACCTCTTCAGAGAGCCGGATTACCCTTCTGGCTGCCTGATAGGTAACTCAGAGTTTCGCTTTAGAAAGGATTGCAGCCATTGGATGTTTCTTAAAGGTTCCACTAGATTTTCGTCGGTGAATTTCTTTCGAAAGAAGACCATAATAACACGAAACTTAATTAATTCCTGTTTCCCCTAAAAGTGACGGTGGGATTGAAGATAAGGCTGGTTCACAATAAACCGGGAACGGAAACAACAACGAGAACGGGAACGGAAATATTTTTAAATACATTTATTTAACATTATTTCCGTTCTAGTTCTCGTTGTCGTTTCCGTTCCCGGTTTATTGTGAACCAGCCTATATCTCTGGAATTGCGTTGACTAACGTCTGTTCGTGAATTGTGTCCCTCAAACACAATTTTGGACATCACTTAAAAATTTGAAGGGCTTCAGCTTTGAATCCCCCATGAAAATGTCCATGAATCAAAGTTTGGATATTCCATAAAATTTTGATAGACCTCAACTTTGGACACCTATTGAAAATATGTAATCGTCTAACAAATTTTGGTCACCCCTTTAAATGTTATGTTCCTTTCTTACATAATAATTGTACTACAATATAATAATTCAATTAAAATTCCAATATATGCAGCAGGTAATAATTAGTAGTAGTAATAATTACTTGTGTTCACTAATATCACGTGGGGCGTCTCTCCCACAAATAGGTGGAGCATCTCTCCATTTAGAATGACCATTAAATATTATGAATTTAAGGGTAGCTGTAATGGACAATTACTTTATTTATTTTTATAAGGTAGAGTACAATGCATGTACTTCTCAAATATATTCGTTCAAGTGACATAGCCTATATATGGCCATTATTAAAATTAAGACGAGTATTGAAAAGTGATAAATATTGTAACAAAGGCAACGAAGAAGAGCACGTACCTTTTCTGTTCACTTTTCACACATCAAAAGCGGTCACAAAGAATGCAACGTTTGTCCTTTGAAGGTCATAAACAGAGAGTTGAAAGAGTCCCATGTTCTAGTCCTTGGAGGTGTTGAAATGAGGAGAAAAGGAGAATGGGGCAACTCTCCCTATGAGGCATCTCTTCAGGAAGTATCTAGCCTATGTTTTTGTTTTTATGCTTGGCGACTTCTCATTTATTTTAATAGTGGCTTTCAAAATACTTTAATACTGTAATATTTTAATAGTGGCTTTCAAAATACTTTAAATTGAATGTATAATGGAAGTATTAAATATATCCTTGTACCTTCTTACAAGTAAGATTTTCCTGCCAATTTTCTGCTAATGTCTGACAAGAACAATTATATATTTACCTAAAATGATTTCATATGCGTTTAAGGAAAATTCAAAATGTTTATCTGTAAAGTAATGTAAGGTCACCATTCGCGATGACACAGGGAAATGCAAGCCAAGGAATCTACATTCTGTCCACCTAGAAATAATTGTCATTAATATTTGCATTCGTTATTATAGTGTGAGATAGGAAGGAATCCTACGCTCTCCAGTACAAGTAGGCTTTTTAGTGCATCCATTATTGAATAAGTTGAAAATAATGCTGCCCGGCTAAACGGACTCCATCATTCGCCGTACTACGTAGTCCTCTCCGAATATCATACTTTTTGAGGTACTCTACCATACATAATAGATCCACCTGAGTCATGTTCCGTTTGAGTTGAGATCCTGGGGGTCCGATTTCTCTCTGCAGACGTATGAGTCTTATACTACCATTACTACCAGCTATCAACTTTTGACAAACCACGAGGAATACGACTGATGGCTGATTCGGTGCTGCACTAACAGAAGTGTTGCCCTGTTCTTCGAAACGAAAATGATTATGAAAGGAAAATTTTGGAGAGTTTTAGTGGAATGAAGAGAGAAAATGCAGGGGAACCTTCTAAACTGTGACTTTTTCCACGATAAATGCAACTCTGCGATCGTCGGGATTTGAACTTGCTTATTAGCCAGCTTCTACCAACTTAGTTATCAAGGCTCCAAGAATTGTTATTTTTCTACTGGGAATCGAAAGTGGTATTCTCAATGGCAGTCATAAATCTCCAAGCAATATATTAGAGATGATTACTTTTAAACCTTTCATAAAAATTTTATAAAATTTCATCTAACGTTTAAACTCTTTCAGTGATAATTTTTATTATTAAAGAGTGCGGTATTGAACTGTGACTGTTCATTTTATTTATTTATTTATTTATTTATTTATCTATTTATCTATCTACTTATTTATGTATTTATGTGTTATTTATTTATTCATTTATTTATTTATCTACTTATTTATGTATTTATTTATTTATCTGTATATATATGTAATTTGTTTATATAGTTATCTGTCGATTTATTTATTTTATTTATATTGAATTAATTAATTTTATTTGTTTATTTTGTTCATTTACTTATTTTATTTCTTTTAATTATTTAATAAATTTATTTATTTACGGGTATCCTCACTGCTTAGTTTTTCTTCGACCAAAAATAGGTAGGATACACAAAAAATGTTCAAACATAGTACATTTAGAAAGAAACTTATAACCATAAGCGGAGTTGTGGGGGGGGCATGGGGGCACTGCCCCCCCAAACTTGTATGAACTATTTTTTTTCTATTAACATTAGAAAATATTGAATGTAAAAGACTTTTCTTGCTTTTGTTTATGATTAAGTTAAACTGACGAATTAATGTCTTCAGATCATGTGTCTGGACTATAATATTTATTTTAAATTTCTGAATGTATAAGAATTTCTATACCTCGTTTGAGGAATAGAAACACTGTAATGTTTCTTTTGCAACAGCCTGTACTCATGGGTTAGAAGTCTGCAGCGGCCATCTACTGAATTAGGTGTTAGTGAAAAAAAAAAACACCGTAGTCCCATGTTAAAGGAGTGACAATTTTCGTAGTTTTCATAAAACAACCATAGTTTAAAGATTTTTTTGTGAAAACACGTCATTTTCCAGGAAGATGGTACGATGGTAGCATTTACAAATAATATCCCATTCATAAACAAAAGCAAGAAAAGTCTTTTGAATTCAATATTTTGTAATATTAATAGAAAAAAAAGATTTCAGACAAATTTTGAGGGGGGGGGCAGTGCTACCACATACCCTGCCATAACTCTGCCTATGGTTATTATAATTTGTAGTAGACCTACAGTTGAAGCCCTATACAACTCGGTCCGAAACATCGTGGATATGGATGTAACACTATAAGAAACATGCACCCCAAAATTACTTTTATTAAATGATCATATTCCGATATACTGTACCACGGTCAAGCTATAACAGGGGAGTAAGTAAATGATATTCGCCCTAACCTCGTTATGTCAGGATTCTATTGTCTTGCTTTGCCCCCCCCCCCCGAGGAAACGGTTCTCTCTCCGCCTATGCTTATAACTAAGATTGTTTTATCTTGTTTCTCTTTAGTTCTCTGTATGCTACGTCTTCTTCCCTAAATCCATGTTTCTGTATACTTGCGATTCGTCAATCAATCCCTTTGATAGTGTTCCCTTTCCTCTTCTTCTCTCTATCTTCCATTCTAGGATTACCCTTGCCATGTTCTTCTTTCTGGATCTCATTAAAATCTCTTGAGAGACAAGATCTAAGGTGACTGATGCACACGTAAACACCCAACTAGCATCCATCTAATAGGAAGGGGCGCGCTATCGTAAAGCAGGCCAAGCAACATGGAATTTACTCACAAGCCTTGGGATTTTATCCTGAATCTCCTGAAAGTGCAACCTGCCCGCAATACAGAACCACTTAGCGAGGTCAGTTTAAGTTGCCTAAAATATACTGAAGCACTTGGCAAGTTGTGTAAAGCAGAGAAGAGAAGCGAAGAGAACTCAATCGAAGAAAAAAAGAAACTAACGAACTAGATAGTAAAGTTGTTACAGCTACCGGGATCAATTCCCGACGGGGTTATTTTTCCAGCAAACGACTCTGGGGCCCTCTCAAACCAACTGCAGAAGTCGTTAGCCTCGATGTGGCTGGTAGAACGTTCAGTTGAGCAATTTCAGAAAATTGTGGTGCTAAGAAATTACAGACCTTTTCCATGTACTTTTCTCTCATACTAAATTTTTATTCCTGTGAATTAAGGACAGACAGGTTTTGTCTTATTTTTTTAGGTACGATCTCGTAGCGCAGATAGAATTGAACTGCAGTAATTCTCCGGGGTATGACTAAGTAAGTAGCGTGACTGAAAGTAAGAACTGAATATTGTGAGCGCGCTTCAAATCGAGGATGAACCAAGGAGAGACGCGGCTCGTTGGTTCCCAGCACATGCACCTCGCTGAAACTGGGTTTCCAGAACAGTGCAGTTGGAGAACTGAGCTCACTGAAAATAGAGGAATTGCTCTTGTGTTCTACATACCCACACCTGCGATGCGGTCACTTTCCACAAATTCGTCTCACTTTCCGCTGTCTAACCAAGCCTAAGTCACTGAACCTTGTCATTGCTTTCATCCTTTACATCGGATGTGACAGACGCTCATTTTGTTAGATGATGGTTTGGCAACACAAACACAGCAATTCGATAGGGAATACAGGGTGGTTCAGAAGTCTGGCTACATAGGCAAACTCCGTTACTAGTGCAGATAGCGAAAAATGGGAAAATCCTGGGGAAACTCCCTCCACGCAGTTTGTATGCGAGTCCACAAAGCGTCAAGAGTGGGTGCTGGATGACCATGACGAACAATTTACCGACCAACCATATCCCAGACATGTTCGATGGGCTACATTTCTGGCGAACATGCAGGCCAGGAAAGCAGTGGTAGCAGTCGTTCTTCGGAGAAGGCTTGCAGGGCGTTATCCCGCTGTTCTGTTCGTCACGGCCATGCGAACAAAATGGCGGTCACTCCGTGCTGTGGTCATATTACGTGGTCCAGTACCCACTCGTCTCTGCATACGACCCTCTTCTATCCACTGGTTCCACACATGCATCACTATCACAGCAGGATGCCCTGTACGAGCCGAAATGTCTCAGTATGATAAACTTACTTCCCGGAGACCAACCATTGTGCACCGTTCGAACTCACGTGCTGATATTGCGCCCTTCCACTTCGACGAGGCATACCTGCACTAGCTTTACGTTTCCACTTCGTTTGCAAGCTCTGCACTGACTGAGCAAGGCATAACACTGACATTGCTGGTGACACAAGAGACGTCACTGTTGGGCCTATGTGTAAGCCATCTCTCTAGAAACGTAATCGATTATTGGTGGTACAATGTTCTACACATTTCCCACATTATAGTACATGTGGCTGAGGGATACTGTTAATCTAGCAGTAGCTAAATATTCATCCTATCTTGGCACGGAAATTGATTGTCACACAATCAACTTACTTGTTTGCTATTTGCATTCAAATAGTGATTAACTTTCATAATATATTCTGTTGTACGGAACACATTATTATTATTATTATTATTATTATTATTATTATTATTATTATTATTATTATTATACTATAACCTTGTGAATATTTGGTCACTTTGCTTGCTAATATATTTTAATTTCACAGAGTCATGTGATGTAATTCCCACACTAAGAGATCAGAACGTCATCTGGTCTCCACCTGTAGTAACATGATATTGCCCATTCACAACAAATATTCATGCCTTAGATGAGATTCGAACTCACCAATGTAGTTTCCACACAATCTGAAGTCCCCTGCATAACTGTAAACTACTTCGTTGTCGGTTAATATTTCGTATTGACATAAAATTACAGTACGTCCTTATTTTCTAAAACGTGTGGCTTCCCTAATTCACTCACATTAAAGACATTCTGTGGTAATGTGGTAATGTGATCAGTACATTTTTAAAACCCTATAATTTTTACACGAGATCATATGTCATTTTGGATTGTATAGAACGCAGCATTGTGATGTAAGGCATAATTCCTACGATTCGCGTTACGGAAAGTGCTCTGGTTTGAGTCCTCATGGTGAAGTTATTTTTTAAATGAAATATCGGGCAATGTATGGGAACGGTGCCCACCTACCGTCGTGATGAATTTGGTGAACTTGCGGAAGGCAGCGAAATCTTTTGACGATCGTTTACGTCTATTGAGGCATGTGGACGTAAAGCCAGCAGCGTCTGGTTGGCCTTGGCCCTTCATGGGCTATCGCGCTAAAGATCTAGTTTCTTAAGAATGCATTTTATATGTAATACAAAAAGTGAAAATCTGCCTTCTTATTTTGGTGCGTAGTAAATGATTTTATTTCTGTATGACATCTGAATCGTAGTTAAAGTAAAATATAAACTGCGATTTCATTATCATTACCGATATTGACATTGCTGCGACATGCGTAAAAAAATGCTGATGGTACAGCGTTGTTAGCATAAGAGGAGACGATATTAAGAGTTATGCTACTGGAGCTAATTACAGATGTGAACAGTATGGGATGAATATAAATTAAAACAAGACGAAGACCACGGTTATCGGAAGAAAAGTAAAGAGAGTAAACATGCGAGTACGAAGCAGTAGAGCAAGTGGACAGCTTCAAATACTTGGGATGTACTATAAGCAATGACATGAGCTGCTGCCTGGAAGTCAAAAGGAGGATGGCAATAGCAAAGGAATATTTTAATAGAAAAAGGAGTATCCTCAGCGAACCTTTGGAAAATAACTTTGGAGGATACTAGTGAAGTGCTTTATGTGGAGTGTGACGTTGTAAGGGTCAGAAACATGGACATTACGACGAAGTGAAGAGAAGCTACTACAAGCATTTAAAATGTGTATATGGAGAAGGATGGAGCGTGTAAAATAGACAGACAGAATAAGAAATGAAGCTGTGTTGGAAAGAGTAGGTGAAGAAAGAATGACACTGAAACTGGTCAGGAAGAGAAAAAGGAACTAGTTGGGTCACTAAGAAGAAACTGTCTATTGAAGGATACACTGGAAGGAATGGTGAACGGAAGAAGAGTTCGAGGCAGAAGAAGATATCAGATGATAGACGGCATTAAGATATATGGATCATATGCGGAGACAAAGAGGAATTCAGAAAATAGGAAAGATTGGAGAATGGTGGATTTGCAGTGATAGATCTGACCTTGGGCAGAAAACTGTGAATGAATGAATGTAGGGTTATGTGTGATCTTGGCGCCATTGGCCATTGTAGATAGAGGGAAGCCACGAAAATGTATGGAAATGTACATAGAAATCGAAGGAGCCGAGGATCCAGTTAAGACTTAAAAAGCCTTGTTAAATTTCAAGAGAATATAGTCCCTTCTTAACTCGAAGTCAGCATACGATCTCTTTTTAACACAATTATTAACTTACCTACTTGAAATCATCAAATAAAGTATTGAACAGTCGTATTCATTACATTTGTCGTCATAATTCTCAACCCATCGCTTCTTTTTGCTCTTATTCAGGTGGTCAGTGTTATATTTATATGATTAACTATAGACAGTTTATTATTCTTAGGTGGTTTCGAACGTTTACAACCGGCAAAACTGGTGCGAGTAATTTTATGACAGCCCGCTTTTACAGTTTATTGGTTGTTTAAACGTCTTGCAGTTCATGGATATACAGAAGTGTTATTCAATAGTCCTGTACGTCCAGCTTCCCAGTCTATTCATGCTTGGTGCCTCACGTCTACTGTGTCTGATTCCCAGTATTCAAGTCTCTTTATTACGTAACTAACCTCTTGTTACTTTACTCGGTGTTTGGGACCGCGTCTTAATATAGTTCACTATCATTTCTTTCCGTCTATTCATGATTATTACACCCACTGTCCTTTCTGGCTCGCTTGTTAGGGCTGGTTCACAATAAACCGGGAACGGAAACTACAACGAGAACGGAAATATTGTTAAAATAAATGTATTTTAATGTGAGCATTCACAATTCACGAGAAGCTTGCCGGAGCCCGGGAAGGAAAACGTGAAAATTATTTGTGAATGCTCACATTTAAATACATTTATTTTAACAATATTTCCGTTCTAGTTCTCGTTGTCGTTTTCGTTCCCGGTTTATTATGAATCAGTCTTTACACTTTAAATTAATGGCTTTAGTTGTACACAATGTTTTTATCACAATTTTGATTAAAAATAACTTCGTGGCTTCAAAAATACTCAAAATTAAGGCTGGTTCACAATAAACCGGGAACTGAAACGACAACGAGAACGAGGACGGAAATAGTGTTAAAATAAATGTATTTAAATGTGAACATTCACAATTAACTATTGTGAATGCTCACACTTAAATACATTTATTTTAACATTATTTTCGTTCTCGTTGTCGTTATCGTTTCCGTTCTCGATTTATTGTGAACCAGCCCTTAGATAGTCTAATAACGATTGTGCTTGTATGTCCAACATATACAGAGTGTCCCAAATTGATATATACACATTTTGAAACACTATTTCTCAGCAACGAGATGAGACAGAAATACGATTTTCGCGGTTTTGCATTCCTTGAGCCCGTACATGTTCAAAATGGCCCCCTTCCGCCACAATACACTCCCAACAACGTAATATTTCTGCTATTAATGTTTCTATGCTGCCCACAAGATTACTATTGCTAATGTTGTTCATAACCTCTTAAATTTGAACACATGGACAGAGTACATTTGCTTGCAGTAAATCTACGACAAGAAACCCACAATTTCGATAACGCTATTATTCGAGGATCACTAGGGTGAAACGGACAGATTTTCACGTAATACTGTTCATTCATTCTCAGTCTCCTGTCAAAGGAATTCTTTACCTCGGAAGATCAGAGCCTGCCAGACAGTAACTACTTCCAAAAAGAGGCTGAGCGATTTCTTACAGACGCAATCAAATTGAAGTTGTAATTGAAGTGTTTCATCCCAAAACATGTTAAGTCCATTTTTAAGAGAGGACTGGGCTAGTTTTTTTTTACTCGTATCCACGAATCTATGGACTGAGCGAGTTTTAAAGTGACATGCAAAATAACACAAACTTTTATACAATAATTGGCGTTGTTTTCAAAGATAACGAGCTTAAAATACAGTATAATTATAGAAGTTCCAAACATAATCATATAAAGCAGGCCTGCAGAACCCGTAAGTAGGGGAAATATGACGTCAGCCTCACTCCACTTCTATTGGGGATCATCGACTTCTGCGTAGAGTTGTTGACATTCTTTGCGAGTGGAAGGTCCATCAGTGGCGGCACTGTAGTTTTAAAAAATAATTGTAATAAAGTCATTGTATTTATAATGCGTTATGCCGTTTCAAGGTTTACGATTATGATGGATTTTCTGTCGGTAGTTTCTTTGAGATTTCTTTGCGCCTAATCTGCTTTAGATTTTCCAAAACTTTCCTCCTATCATCACCTACGGAAACATAAATTTGTAGCATTTAAGTAAAAACCTTGGAATTAATATAAATATCACTATTCATTTCAGTACAAAATGAACACAACGAATGATGTCCTTAATTTAACAATATATAAATAAATGTTCAATATACAGTTCGTAATAATGAACTTGCCCAAAAGTTTGTCTTTTCCATAATTCTTAATATGGGCTTTGTTGAAATGTCGTTTAATATTGAAATGACGAGTAGAAAAAAATTGGATGGGACACAGTAAATAACCACTTGGACTATCAGGAATTTGAAATCAATGCCCAAGATTCCGCAGCTATTAAGAGTGGAAGTGATATAACTCCATATACAGAGTGCTCTGAAAAGAAGGTTCCAATATCTAGAGAGGAGGTAGTATGCAGCAAACCAAGAAATAGAAGTCTTATAAACATGATTCATAAAATTAATATCTCCTGAGAAATGAGCAAATGTTTAAGATCATTAGTGTAAGAACAGCATATCTTCCACTGTGAGCTCTTTGGCAAGAAACAAATGAGGCATGAGATTGTAACCGTTTGTTACTACGTAATGGTTTCGTATCTGTTGAATTGGAGCATGTTTTGTTTCTTGCCAAAGAGCTCACAGTAGAAGATATGCTGCTCTTAGAGTGATGGTAAACGTTTTGCTCATTTCTCACAAGATATTAATTTTAGGACCCATGTTTATTTGACTTTTATTTATTGTTTTGATGCGTAATACCTCCTCTCTAAATATTGGAACCTTTTTAGAACACCCTGTAGAATCATCATCCTTAAAATGAAAGTGACGATCAAAGTCTAACTGTTATTGTAATGTGCCCATAGACCTCAGACGTAATACATTACCCGCCCATGAGGTATGCTCATGGACCAGGGATGTCACATACGCATTGTTCAACACGCGAAACTTTCGCCATGGAAAACAAACCTTGTCGACAATGAAACACTTTTATAAATTCACGTACAACCAAAGAATTAGCAGCACTTTTGAAACTGGAGATCCTTTTGTGCCATAAAGTAGGCCTGCATAAAGAATTCTATCACAGCCTGTGCACGATGTGGTTCTATTTTCATACCGATGCTTTGATATAAATGTACGACGACAGGGAACTCCTGTTGACATTGTAATCGCACGTGAGACGAAAGTTTACTAGCACGCGAAGTTTACACAGTAGTCAGATCGCGATGATCCTGTTCCATCTTTCATGACGAATCAATGTTACAGGTGTTGCCCGCACATGAAAGTGAAATCCTGGGTTTTCAGTTGGCAGTGCCTGTTACCTCCATTTAAAATGCAAATCAAGTTGGAAACTCCGGTTACGAATCAGTTCTGCAATGTATTGCCTCTCATTTTAACATTCATATTATTTTAATCCGGCCCTTGTGCGTGGTTATATGGATTCAGTGATTCGTGTACTGGTTGGACAAAAGAGAGCGCTTTTATTTCATACTAACAGTCGCTGAACTCAAGCTTAGTGACTAGAAGCCTGTAGTTTAATTATAATAGGATTAATGTATAAATGAAGTAACAATACGATATTTGTGTTTGGTTATATTGAAAAAAGAGAATGAAATGCAATATTCTAAAGAATGAAACACAGTTAAGTAGAATAAACAGTGCCATCCAGATAATTTTTAAATTACATACGTTTCCTAAATGCATTTCTCGTGTTGCCAGTTAGTATGATTTCTTCTACATTACATAACCATCACTCACTCATGTCCTGTCACTTCTCGTGGAAACATAGGGCCGCTATGGATGTTTGATAGTTAATTGTTAATTGTTATAACCCTATATGAGATTTTAGACTTTCACGGTGACTGTGATTGGAATTAGACTTCTGGATAATCCACCGTATACTGAAACTTGACATTTCCAGCGTTTCGGAATTACATACTAGTTCCATCATCAGGGAAAGACCCCGATCTAGACGCCATATTGTCCCCTGCCTCTTCATGGGTATTGCATCAAGGATACTCCGTTTATGGCATGATGGGTAATTTATTTATTTATTTATTTATTTATTTATTTATTTATTTATTTATTTATTTATTTATTTATCTATTTATTTATTTATTTTATTGCTAGTAAGTTTGAAATGAATATAAGTTAATAAATACAGTGAAAGATAAACTAGCCCATTCTTGAACGAGTAAGACTCGTGCTCAGGAGGGGATTCCAATACAGACAAAAATAAAATTAAAATTGAGAGCGAATACTGATTAAATAGTGTTTAATATGTTTAAACCCAAACTATAAATCCAATAATTTTTTTTTATTTTTTTATTAATTTGGAGAGGATTCGTGGTTAAAATAATATTGGAATAAAATTTCTTTAATAATCTGGGACCTTGACTCATGCTGTGATAAAAAGCTGCATTGGTTTTACATTTTGGTTCACACAAACCCAGAGAATTCATATTTTTAGTTCTATATTTATGTATATACCTTTCAAAGTTATTAAAATTTCTATAAAATATTTTAATAAAATAAAATAATACATTTGTTTAATATTGAAAACTTTGAAGTGTTTAAACAACAATTCAGTTGGAGAATCTTTCTGCTTTTTTAAACAAATTTTTAATACTTTTTCTGTAGTAAAATTAACGGATAAAGGTTGGATTTTTGAAGCAATAATTGGCTTTTTGTTCTTTGTGCAAATACAGTATAAATAATTTTTGACAGTTGACTAACAGATTTATTAATAGTTCACAAATAGTACAAAAAACTTAATAATTAAAAACTAATCTATACACAATTAGTAATTTCACACAAATATACAATTTTTGACATAATTTCTAAAATTTAAATATTTAATTTATGTTGTCTTATCCTGCATCTACGTCTAATATAAATAATTAATTAGTCTTATTAATTCAGAATTAATTATAGTTTTATCCCACATACGTATTCATTGTAATGCATGTTCGTGTTGTATATTTTTTTATATTCACTTCCTCAAATTTGGAGGTTGCCCGTAGACAAAGCATGCCAGATAATAGTAATAATGATAATGATAATGATAATGATAATGATGATGATGATGATGATGATAATATAATAATAATAATAAATTTGTATAAAGCGTTAAATAGTATTATTACAGTCTAGTATACAGTTACGAAGCTCAATATGTAGGGAATATGCATCTAATTACAGTTGAACTTTAGTTGCTAGCCATTAGGATCGCTACTATCGCCTCATCACAGACAATGCGAAGTAGTAGTACTGGCACAGTCTATTGCTCCTAGTACTCACAGTTGCTAACCGCTTGGAGTGCTGTATCATGAGAAATGCAAAAAATCACCTCAAGCTTCGTGACTGTATGATATTAGACTGTGATATTATCTTAACTTGGAAAAACGCAATCTTGGCTTCCTATTACGTCGTGGGGAAGTACTACACAGATCATATTAATTTCTCTTTTGTGTAACAATTGCCCAGATATTTTCCCTGCGTGCTAATGTATTTAATAATTAGTTTTATTAATCCAGAATCAATTATTTATAGTTGTTTCACATACTCTTGTATTATAATATACTAGTGCCTTGTGCAGCAAATGCTGCAAACTAACTTCATTAGACGTTCAAATAAAAATTTTCTACATTTACAGTATTTTGAATGAAGAATACCAAACTTTTGAAAGTTATTTGCTTTCGTAATAATGAAATATACTCCCTCTGATTGTTTTTTATGCCAAATACTTTTTCTTGAACCTATTCACCTTCAGTTTTTGAGTTTCTGCGCGAAAATGCAAGTAACAATGTCAGGACCATCAGTGGGTTTTTCATGTGGGAGTAAAACAATAGCTATTTCAGGTCATTGTGGATTCTAGGTGAAAGTTACAAAAATGTCAGGTTTGCTATGCTTTCGAACAATAGACATAGCATCTTGGTATAGCTGCTGCATGTAGAGCTTGAAATGTAGAGGGTAAAATCATTTTATCCTGCTAGAGATCTTGTTGAAATGGTCAGGAGACTACATAATTTTGTAGGCTTCTTATTTTTTCAGTACGTAATACCGTTTGGTCTGTAATTTTTGCGCTCTCTCGAGCCAATACTGAAGAGAATGACGCATATAAATATCTACACCACACCGCTATTAAGTATATGAAAAAGACCCAACCCCTCGTGATTAATAACTATAAAAATATTTAAAAGTAAATTATAGAAATGAAGATCTAATTTAAGATATTCTCTACATCTACAGTACTTACATAACCCCAAAACGTTTCACTTTCATAATCATCAATATAACATTAATATGTATAATTAATGAAAAATTGTCGCATCATGGCATTAACTATAATAATATTTAATTTCTAATAGTAATAATCAACTCTCACTCTGAGAGAGGAACATAGGTTAAGGGTGTTTGAGAATAAGGTGTTAGGAAAATATTTGGGGCTAAGCGGGCTGAAGTTACAGGAGAATGGAGAAAGTTACACAACACAGAACTGCACGCATTGTATTCTTCACCTGACATAATTAGGAACTTAAAATCCAGACGTTTGAGATGGGCAGGGCATGTAGCACGTATGGGCGAATCCAGAAATGCATATAGAGTTTTAGTTGGGAGACCGGAGGGAAAAAGACCTTTAGGGAGGCCGAGACGTAGATGGGAAGATAATATTAAAATTGATTTGGGGGAGGTGGGGTATGAAGATAGAGACTGGATTAATCTTGCACAGGATAGGGACCGCCGGCGGGCTTATGTGAGGGCGGCAATGAACCTTCGGGTTCCTTAAAAGCCATTTGTAAGTAAGTAAGTAAGTAATAGTAATAATCATCAAAACCACCTCAATTTTTGTAGATTTTGATATCCAATACACAGCTGTACTCAGAAAATTACACACCGCATTATTAAGTCTTGAAGTTTTTAATAACCAATTGAATTTGAGCTCTAAATATGTCAGCAATCCTGCAGCTCATGGCATTCGTGTAATATCCTTTTGTTTATTGTAGTGTGTTTGTGTTTTATTCTGAAAAGCCATTATATCTCAAAACTGATGACAGTTTTTGATGGATTTTAGAAAATAGGAAAATGATGTAGGAAAATTGATATTTAACTGAAACTGCTATTTTTCCGAAAAACTTTGGGTTTCAAGCTTCAAAATGAGGGGTCATTTATTAAAATCCGTTCAGCTGTTTTCCCGTAATTTCCATTACCAATTCGAATTATATATATATGCTCATATTTTTATCATTTTTTCATTTGACTTCAACAATTAATTTCAGTTTAATTCTAATTTTATAGTACCTGGTAAATGTATGTGTGACAATGTGACAGTGTACATCTCAACAACCTTCTAGACTAGAGTCATATGGACTTTTGCCCATTGGGCGCTTTACGTTTTATTATTAAATGTATGTTTCAAGTTTGGTATCGTAACAGAACTTAGTTATAATTAAATATAATAATTTTGAAACTGCTGTTTTCATACCCAAATCGCCTTCAAAGTTATAAGAAGTTAATACATTTTTTTTAAATGCATCTCTCTTTTTTTTATTAGTCTCATGCGCACATTGTATGTCAGTGTATGCACGCCTTCATTAAATTTTAATATAGTTCAGACTATTCGTGCGCACACAGCCTTCTTCGATGTGATTTAAGTAAGCCTTAATTAAACCATATAGGGAATAGAAATTTGCAGTGTCAAACTGTAGTGTCGGTGGAATGGAAGCGCTTTTTCACACTGCACGGAGAGGGATGTTAGAGCAGCACTGGGTAACGTGCTACTTCCATTCCAGGCCACCGGGTGCTATTCACGCCGAGCTCATTTTTAGTCAGTATGGAGATAACAATCCTGATTAGATCGCCGCCCCAGCTCATACACGTTCACCGGAAGCAATCAGGAATTTTAGGAACGCTGCCGTTTATCATACACACGCGGAAGGTCAATTAGAATTCGTGTTGGGGATGTCGGGTTTGCTTCGGTTCAGGTCTCCAATTAAATACATCGCTTTATAGCTGGATTAACAATGGCAGCTCCCGTCATTTCATTAGGTGCTATAACATTAGCAAATGCATTTAATCACGTGTCCGGCTGGTATAGCGAGTCCTTTAGAATTATACCTACTGTATGAAAGGAAAGTTTCTGTACAGTATATATTGAATTTATATTATTCCCCTCTCTAACGAGCCTGTTAAGGGGTATACATACCTTTCACTGGTATCAAAATTTAATTTATACATATTCTGAATTAATTTTTGTTGGAATTTTGAGCAAGATTTTAATAGAAAAAGGAGGATCTTCTGCGGATCTCTGGAAAAGGAACTAAGGAAGAGACTAGTGAAGTACTTTGTATGGAGTGTGGCATTGCATGGGGCAGAAACGTGAATATTACGACGAAGTGAAGAGAAGCTACTACAAGCATTTGAAATGTGGATATGGAGAAGGATGGAGCGTATGAAATGGACAGAGAGAATAAGAAATGAAGTGTGCTGGAAGGGATGAGAGAAGAAAGAATGATGCTGGAACTGATCAGGAAGAAAACGAGGAATGGACTGGGTCACTGGCTGAGAAAAACTGCTCTCTAAAGGATGCACTGGAAGAAATGGTGAACGGAAGAAAAGTTCGAAGCAGAAGAAGATATCAGATGTTAGACGACATGAAGATATGTGGATCGTATGCGAAGACTAAAAGAAAGACATAAAATAGAAGATATTGGATAATGCTGGGTTTGCAGTGAAAGGCTTGGCCTGGGGCAGAACACTTATGTATATGTAGGCTATCTATTTTTTTATTAGAAACTTGCCACGAGGAAAAGTAGGGTAAAATTGGTAATTTTGTGATAAAAGTAATATTGTAATAGTTCATTTTGAGAATTTATTACAATTTTACTGAGAGAGAGAAGGGCCGGTTTTGTGCAGAAACTTGTTAACGTACATTTCCTTAATACGTTGACGCAAAAAACCGATCTTTCTCTCGCTCAGTAAAATTGTAATAAATTCTCAAATGTAACTACCACAATATTACTCATATCACAATATTACCAACCTTAACCCTATACTCTAACAATTTGTGTGACTGTATAAAATTCTATGTAGATTAATAAGCATTTCTTAGGATCCAAAATACTCTTATTGTTAAGGGTAATTATATTTTTAAATTGGGAGGGTGTAATTTATACAGTATAATTTCGAATATTTTAAAATCTATTCTTCTCTGTTTTATTCATAATGAGAGTGTTAGGCTTAAAAACCTGCCCTTGTCAATCGAATATATAAACAAGAAATAACTTTTTTGTGATTTTTGTCGTGAACATATTAAATGTTTTTAAATAATGAATCGTTAATGAAAAGCTATTTTGTGCTTTTTGAGGCCTGCTGAATACTAAAGTACTAATCCGACAAAATCAGTAAAAATGAATTTATTTTAGGAAAGTTCACAGTTTAAACAGTCTATCTGACAACCAGGTTTTGAAATTAGTAAATGTCTGACAGCCCCTTAAGGTATTAGGTAGGGAGTTCCAATGACGAGAAATTGAAACGGTGAATGATGAAGAGTATCTGGAAGTGTTACGATGAGGTATACTCAATGTACCAGTGATTGAGATCGAGTATTTAAGGTTATGGTTAGAGCATAAATACATAAGACGAGACGACAGATAACTTGGGGTTGAGATGCGCAGAATTTGAAATAGAAGGGAAAGACAGTGTAAAGTTCTGTGATCGTTGAGCCCTGAGCAAAGCTAAAGATTCGTGAATGGTGAAATATGATCGTATCGTTGGACATTGCACACATACCTTATACACATATTATGAACACGTTGTAATTTGTTCGAGAGTTCGGTGCTTAAATCAGTGAACAACACGTCACAATAGTCAAAGTGCGGCATTACGAGTGTTTGGACTAATGTTGTTTCAGTGACGCGCAAAAGAAATGCTTGAACCGGCTTAACGAGTGAATAGACGAGCAGATTTATGTACAAGTGTGTTTACTTGGTAATGTCAACTTAATTCATTATCAAAATATATTTCTAGATTTTTCACGATAGGTGAGTAAGGAAATTCAATATTATTAATCGTAATGGCTGAAATTTGACTACTGTTCAAAGTGTTCAGCAGTCTTTTGCCTCCGAAGATTATGGCCTGGGTCTTTTCTGCATTAAGTCAAAGTCCGAGTCTGCTGACCCATATCAAGACTGAAATGAGATCGCTGTTTAATTTGTGGATAGAATCATTTAGAAAATATTAGTATATAGATGGTAGGAACAATGTACTATGTTCGTTGACACGTAATTTGCATATATTGAAAAGAGTAGCGGAGCGAGAACTGAGCCCTGTTGAATCCCCCTTTTATGGACTGACAGAGACGCCCCTAAAATGTTGTACATTAATTTACGGACACACTGTATAATGTGCAGTGGGCACCTATTCAATGAGTCACTGTAACAAAGAAATCGACGCTTTCCATCGAAGAAGGGTGATTTATTCTTAAAAATTTCTTATCTTTTCCTCATCGATTATCTCATTAAGTTTGTCGGTCGAATTTTATTAAATTATGTAGGAATATAAGTGCAGACATTCATAAGACCTCTATATTTCTCCTCTTTCTGTACAAAAGAGAGATTAAAAGCGTAATATTGTGCTGAAGGATACTCTAAATCTCTACCCTGCGAACACCCGTTTCATATCCAGCGTTCATTGTGTTTCAGATTCGCTATATATTCAAATTGAATCTGAATGAGCCCGTATCACAGCATATTTCATATGTCTGAGAGTGAGTTTCACAGTTCGCTGACAATTATTGTTGCTGTAGTGACTCTTTGACCGCGTTCCCTTTGAAGCGCATTGGCCCATTGAAAGACCCTGGTGATCTTGTGTCGTGATCTGGCTGGCTTTGTGCTTGCTCACTCCCCTGTCGGTGCGGGCCTGCTTTTACATATATGCATAGTACAATGGCTTATGTTAGCCATCTCCAGAAATTAACTTCTTTATACCATTATGTTTTCTGACCTCCTTCAAAGCAGTAATTAGATTTTACATTTCATCAATTTATTTTGACACTTACTGTACACAATAATACGTAATTAGTTCCATCTTCCGTTGTTATATAGAAGCCTGAGCAATAATATTTTTTCGTGCTTGGTTAGCACTGTTGCCAAACTGTATGAAATTTTGATTGCTGTGTGGAATGTTGAGTGGATTTTGTATGGAATTCTCACAGCTAAGCTCACTAAATTTTTGAGTTAATTAAAAAATAATGTGCATATTAATATCAGTACAGCTGCCTCCAGAGTAACCGTGGGTGGATTATTTAAGCCGCGCTTGATCTGTAGGGGTAGCTTAGGTTTTGTCATATTGGTTAAAGGTTTTTGACCCTTTCTTTATAGACTTTCTCTGAGCTTTCAAAGTTCTGAAGGATAAGGAACTACTGAACACCGCTCAAGGACTCGGACAGATGCCTGATAATGAACGTGAGGGGAAATGGTGTCGGCATGGAGAACAAATTGCTACCATTATGGGTTATGTTGAGAGGGTGGGGGGAAAAGTAACAATAAACACAGTCACTTGTTTGGTTTTCTCTGTTTCTCTAATCTGCTCTATGTACGACCCGTAACAAATATACAGGGTGAAAAGTAATTTAACCGATAAAGCCCGGGAGGTTTCTCCAATATAATATTTTCTTCAGAGGCTTTATTAAACTGCAGAGGACGTATACGTTCTTCAGTTCATCACTACTCTACAAATTCACATCGTGTGCGTGACTACTTGAATAATTTCCAGGGAAGTGGATTGGCAGAGGCGGTCCTGTACCTTGGCCTCCCCGATTCCTGATTTGACCCTTCTGGTTTTTTTGTGTGGGAACAGATGCGTAATCTTGTTTACGCAACCCCAGTTGATGATCTGGATATTTTCTGAAGCAGGGGAAATAAATGATAATCATGAAGCCTTTAAATCCATGTCCCGCCGGTGTAACCTTTGTGTACAATTCAATGGAGGTATTTTTGAACATATTTTGCAGTTATTTTAGTGTGTAAAAGTTTTGTAAGAGACTCAACCAATAAAGCATGGCAATGGTTTGTGTTACATTAAGATCTGGTATCCTCGCGAAATAGTGTCTCACAGCACAATATTAGAGAAAACTGTTTGTTTTGCCGTCCTATACAACCTCTCAGAGTTTGTCGGTTTAATTACTTTTCACTTTGTATATCTTGTTACCTAAGATTAAATAACTTAATATATACTGTATATTTTAAACAAAGAATATTGAATGTTAGTAAGTAGATAAATAATGTATATATGCAAAATACATTTTGTCGAATATCCTTTTGAAAAGATTAACTCCATATGTAGATGAAATTATTGGGGATCATCAGTGTGGTTTTAGGCGTAATAGATCGACTATTGATCAGATATTTGTATTCGACAGATATTGGAGAAAAAATGGGAGTATAAGGGTACAGTACATCAGTTATTCATAGTTTTCAAAAAGGCGTATGACTCGGTTAAGAGAGAAGTTTTATATAATATTCTTATTGAATTTGGTATTCCCAAGAAGCTAGTTCGATTAATTAAAATGTGTTTGGAGGATTTGGAATTGAACGGGTTACATCAGCTTCTTGTCTCTGCGGATGACGTGAATATGTTAGGAGAAAATCCACAAACGATTAGGGAAAACACGGAAATTCTACTTGAAGCAAGTAAAGAGATAGGGTTGGAAGTAAATCCCGAAAAGACTAAGTATATGATTATGTCGCGTGATCAGAATATTGTACGAAATGGAACTATAAAAGTTGGAGATTTATCCTTCGAAGAGGTGGAAAAATTCAAATATCTTGGAGCAACAGTAACAAATATAAATAACACTCGGGAGGAAATTAAACGCAGAATAAATATGGAAAATGCCTGTTATTCGGTTGAGAAGCTTTTGTCATTTAGTCTGCTGTCAAAAAATCTGAAAGTCAGAATTTATAAAACAGTTATATTACCGGTTGTTCTGTATGGCTGTGAAACTTGGACTCTCACTTTAAGAGAGGAACAGTGATTGAGGGTTTTTGAGAGTAAGGTTCTTAGGAAAATATTTGGGGCTAAGAGGGATGAAGTTACAGGAGAATGGAGAAAGTTACACAACGCAGAGCTGCACGTATTGCATCCTTCACGTGACATAATTAGGAACATTAAATCCAGACGTTTGAGATGGGCAGGGCATGTAGCACGTATGGACGAATCCAGAAATGCATATAGAGTGTTAGTTGGGAGTCCAGAGGGGAAAAGACCTTTGGGGAGGCCGAACGTAGATGGGAAGATAATATTAAAATGGATTTGAGGGAAGTGGGATATGATGGTAGAGACTGGATTAATCTTGTTCAGGATAGGGACCAATGGCTGGCTTATGTGAGGGCGACAATGAACCTCCGGGTTCCTTAAAAGCCAGTAAGTAAATAAGTAAGTAAGTATATATGCAAAATACATATATAAGTTAAAACACTATATTGGAATTGGAATATACAATGGAAGATAGGGCAATTTCTAAAAGTACTGTAACGATAATGAAAGTGTGAATACCAGAGGGAAAAAACCAGTTTTGTATATAGATAACTATGTAACTAATCTATATATTCTGCATGATTATAGTGCAAAAAATTGTATTCTAAAGTCATGTGTGGAATTGTGTGGAATTTGGTTATTACGTGAGTGGATTTTAGTGTTGTTAGTCTGACAACACAAATCCCTCCACCAGAAGAATACCGGACTTTTGTTAGGGGAATTCGTCAAATGGAATATTATATTGGCCAGTCTTTGAAATTAAATAATTTTGTTCGTCAGAATTTTCTGTATGGAGAAAATTAAAGAAGATATTTTATCAACAGTAATCTCACTGGAGATTTTGATTTATCTAGAGAAAATCAAAACTCGAGTGGGATTTAATTGACTATTACACGATGAGAAGAAAGTATATAAAGATTAGAAGAAATGAAGTACTCTAATACAATAAAATATTAATTGACTTACTGAAATTTTATTTCACTAATGTTAGTTTAACCAAAACGTTTGAACGGAGCCGCCATTTTCAGTTGACTATCTATGCGTGAAAAAGAAAAAAAGACGATCGCAAAGCATGTTTTATAGTACCGTAAAGAATTTGCATTTTGAAATATTGGCAAAAGGCTTTAAGTTAATTTTAAACTAATATCCTTCAAAGCTATAAATAAAGATTGAATTTCTTTAAGCCTTAGTAAATAATTACTCCTATAGAATTGCATTCTATTATCATACAAAATATGAATATAAGACCTTTAACAAATTTATTCAAAGGAACAAATGCTAGGGAAGTGATAAAAACAAACAAATGCTAGGGAAGTGATAAAAATGAGGAAATACTAGAGAGGTGATAAAATTGTAGCGATAAACAGCCATGATTGGTTGAAACACGATCTTTCGTACCGTTTTATTGGTCAGAAGCAGTATGACATAGTAAAAGTGTAATAGTCGAGGAAAATAGGCCTACTTTAGAATAGGTATCTGGACATACTCCTTAAATGATGGCAGAATTGTTTGTTGGAAATGCAACAGACCAAAAGAAATATGAATGAGAAGAAAACGAAAAAAGTACGCAAAGAAATTCTACAAGAGAAGAAGTTAAAGACGAACTGCAAGGTGACCCTGAAGTCCCCCATCATAGCAACTTTCAGTTTCTAATTTTTTTTTATCAATAATATCAAATAATCGTTGTTTGTCTTGTTGTAGGTATAAAATGCTGACTACATAATAGTGTGTAGAGATTATTTTTCTCTGTGGAAGAGAGGGATAGTCTACTCCCAAAGAAACGTTGCAGACCTTAAAGCAAAAGTTTATAGTGTGAAGATCAGGGACAAAGGCCATTTGCGTGAGCGAATTGCTTCTGAGTATCGTGCTATAACACCGATCTTAGCACAAAACATTCTACGGAACATGAAAGATCGCCTGCAGTTATTTTAACCTTGGGGGCGAACATATCGAACAAATAGTGTAATAATAAGTTGTTATTCCCATAATGCGGAACTTTAGGGCCACCTTGTATAATTATGAGCACGAAGTAAATGAAAAACGAAGGAAAAAGTGAGGAGAGAGAATTGGAAGGTGACGATGTACGGAAATAGAACGGGAGAATAAAAGAACTGCAAGAGAAAGGGAAAAGTACGCGAATAGAAAAGTAACTTGTCGTTCTGTAGAGGAATTTTACAATGTTGTATTTGTTCGGATCAAATTTCTACACATTTAAAGGACGAAACTGAAATTCTTTCAATTATTTATTATCATAATACAATTCTCTAACAAATTGCTTGAGCATATGGGGAATTAAATGAATGGTTGTCCCAAAACATGCTATGAAATGTTTCATATAAACCATTTTCATCTCCAAAAGGAAGTAAAAACGAGCAAAATTGTATTAATCTATCAGCTATCAGGCCACATTGAACTATGCCAGCTTCGCCTGATAAAAGTCATCCCTTCAAGCAACATTCTTCTTAATCCCTTCTATTTTCCTCACTTCTTCTCTGCCTACAGTTTAATGGTTTTTAATTGCCTTTCATGTCTTATCTGTTAAAATCTTTGCTGTTCAATTCTCCAATGAACTCTTGGCAGCTTCCTCTGCATTTCTGTCACGAAACTTTGCAGTTTCTATAATCACAGGCCTTGGTGAGTTTTATACAACTTCAGAAACTGAAGTATTTGATCATTATTTCACTTACTATTGATTCTTATTATTTTTACGTTCTCAGTAGAACAGAAAAACAATCAGTTGTTAATTTAACGCTCTTAAGGGGATGCGCTACTGAATTTTCTAATTTCTACATTTTAAGAGACAATGTATTGAAATTTTAACAGCATATTATGATCATGATTATGAATTAATCAAGAAAATTTCAATGATCTAAGTCAAGAAATAACTCTTTTAAAAATAAAATTTTAAAATAACACGTTTATTTTGGAAACCGTTTTTTGGAATCTATGTTTTTTATAGTGCATATTATAGCTGAAACACAGGTTGTGGTAATGGAGCATTGGAATTTAGCATATGAAGAGTAAAATAAAAAAAAAACATGATAATTCTTCAAAAACGGTCATTTTTCATTAGCGCATCCCCTTAAAACAGCTGTTAATTTAAATTCCCGCGCTTTTCTCCTTGAATTCAAGTTTCAAGTAACGTTCACACTCTTCAAGATGTTTCAAGTGTCATTTCAAGTCAAGTAAAAAGTAGAAAGGGATTCAACTTTACTTGAAACTTGAATTCAAGCCGTTACTTGACTTCAAGTCAACTTGAAACACGGTTCACACTTTTCAAGTTCGCCGAATCAATTGACTTGAATTCAAGTTACTTGAAAAGTGTGAACGAGGCTTTAGTGGAAACTGTCCTCCGTGGGGAGATAAGGCTATTTAGCCGTGTGTCTGGCAGCCATAAAGATGTGCCGTTTCACGGTCACCCGAGTCCTACGCCAACAGTTACGTATCCTACGCGGATTAATTTTCAGTATGTCTTTGTTAAAGTAGCTCAAATGTCAGAAGTGAAGGCTAGTTACAATCGTATTCATAAAGATCGAGTTTATGAGCCCTCAAGTACACAATTAATTTGATAAAAAAAATCGGAAATTCGTTACAAAAATGTTTAAATACTAATGGCGGATACTTGACTGTTCGTCATTCACCCTTATGAAGCAAGTAGTGTAGACTATTTTACCGGCAGTCGTTGCACAGGATGAGCCAAAGGAGGCTGGGCTACGCTACATCCACGATGAGATGAAATGATGATGGAGATTTGTTGGGATACCATAGGGGAACCGGGACTTCCGGAGGAAACCCCTATGTTACCTGGACCATAGGATTGCCCGACCCAAGTCATAAATCGGGGGTACGCTGGGGATCGAACCCGGTACACAGGATTATAAGTATAGAGCTCTAGCTACTAGAACACCGGGACGGCATTCGTTACGTACTTAAGACGAAAATCCCTTACCTATATTTATCCTCTTCTGTCCCGAGACAAATATGAAGTAAAAAAAAAATGTTAAAATATTATTTGTTGGGTAATTGGCGATACAAGACAAACGCTAACCAGTCAAAATTTTTGTCATGACCTCAATTCTTGCTTTGTGTTACATACCATATGTGATACCTTGGGATTCTATGGGGACTTAATTTGATATCCATTCAGTTTTATTTATTTTACAAAAATGCATACGATTGCATACAAATAATGAAATGAAAGTATCTGTATTCCAGCAGCACCACTACGCTTAGAAATCATAGCAAATATAATACTCTCGTTAAATATATACATTATATAAAAAGTATATTCCTTTCGTAGAAAAAAAAAGATGATCTGTAAAGATGCTCTGTACCAGAAACTACACTATCGGTAAAAAAAAAATCTGAAAAATAACAAAATAACAGCAACAACACTACGTGACAAAATATTGGAAAATATTTCCTGTGGCTATACAGACGAACCCCGTCCTAAACAAAAGCCTATACCGTTTCAAGGTACCTAATACATTTCGACAGTAGTTCGCTCCAGGTGCGGGCACAGAGATCAAATTTGATTGGCAGTTTCACACAATTCCTATTCCAGCCATGCATTGACTTATATGAATTGTTTCTGCCCGAAATTTTTTTTACTAAACTGTCCATCTATTGGAGTATTATACAATACACGGGCACAGTGATCAAATCTGATTGGCAGTTACACACAGTCCCTATTCCAGGCATTGACTTAGTATACGAATTGTTTCTGCCCACAATTTTTTACTGAACTGTCCATTTATTGGAGTATTATACAATACAAGGGTACAGTGATCAAATCTGATTGGCAGTTTCACACAGTCCCTATTCCAGGCATTGACTTAGTATACGAATTATTTTTGCCCAAAATTTTTTACTAAACTGTCCATCTATTGGAATGTTATACAATACACGGGTACAGTGTTCAAATCTGATTTGCAGTTTCACACACACTCTCTATTACAGGCATTGACTTACATGGGTTGTTTCTGCTCACAATTTTTTACTAAACTGTCCATCTATTGGAGTATTATGCAATACACGGACACAGTATTCTTTTTTGACCAGCACTTATAGTCTTCTACTAGTTCCACACCAAATTCAGTCGATGATATAAAAATGGACGTATTGTCAAACTACTTTAGTAGAGCTAGTTTGTCGTCATTTCTCACCACTTGCTCGTAACTACCCCTAACTTTATTCTTAATATCAGTGTCACTTTTTAGTGAAGCGTATGATGCGAGCATTAAATAATAGCTATCAGGTTTATACAATTTTATTTATTCTACTTATTATAGAAAACTATAGTAATGTGATTTATGAAAAATCATGCTACTGACCAAAGGTATCGTCAGTGTAGTGTTGTACGCCTGTATGAGAACCCAAACAATGTTTCTATTATTATTACGTGAATAGGTAATGTGCAAGAATGTATCAACAGTTAATATTATTTAATTTAACATATAACAAATCGGCAATTATATTTGCTTTTCTCAGCCATGCTGCTGACTAGACGGAATGATAAATTCAATCAACTGGAGGCATCTAGTGACAAGTAAATAGAAGAAACAAGAATGATAACCAGAAAGCGCAGATGTTATAGAATAAGATACCTGAGGCCACGGACCTATATAAGCGCATAATGAATGACATGAATAAATTTCTAAACTATTATATATGATACCGAAGGACAGATGAGGTTATAAGATACGAATATGTGTTTCTGATGTGAATACATCTATAAGCTGGGTCCAGTACTAGGGTACCAAACTCAAAAAGTCAATCAACACATTTTCAGGGCAATTGTGTCGCGCCTATAATTTCTAAACTAGGCCTACACCATATATTCCAATGAAGTAAATGGCGATTAACAGACGAAGAATAAAATGTATCCAATGTGACCTTGAGTTGGAGCGGGCTACGTCATCTAGCGATACGCGTAGGGGGAAGTTCAGGCACGAATTGGCAGGTCGCGCGGCACCCGAGGCACTGTAACTCGAGAATTCAAAGTGATAGAACGTTCGCAGTGGTGTCAAACGATTCATAACTAACCAGGAAACAATCTCAATTGAGCAACTATCAGCAGTCGACAAGTTAAATTAGAATAATTCGCGAGTGAATTTAAGTGAGGAGAGAAAATTCACAATGTCAAGGCATATCCAGCGCAAATGGGAGCGAGCGTATAAGTAACGGATACTTTACATTCAACATCCCATCCCGAGAGACGTATTCATGTACAAAACTTGCAGCTGTGTCTCCGATTTAGTTGCAAATTAGGTATGGAAACCTACTTATTGATATAATATCGTTGTTGTTAATACTTTTTTAATAATCTATTAGTTATTTAATAACTATGTATCAAGAGCTTACATTATTTAAGATATTTCTACAGAATGCATTGTTAAACTGAACCAGGAAATGTTCAGAAATGGGAATACCTGTTGGAGATGAATCAATAAATATGTTGTATACATTATTGTTTGCAGACGATCAGGTAGTAATTGTACAAGAATACGAAGACATGGAAATTATGTTTCGGAAATTGTTAGAAGAATACGATGAATGGGGTTTGAAAGTAAATGTAGAAAAACCCTTTTATATGGGATGTGGAATAAAAACCAAGGATTTAATATTGGAAGATCAGAAAGATTGTATTAAAGGCTATGAAGAATTTAAGTATTTGGGAGTTCGAATAGATAAAGAAGATAGACAAGAAGCTGATAATAGGAACAGAATTATTGAAGACAGAACAGTAACAGCAATGTTGAATGGTGTTTTATGGGACAGACATATAACAAAGGAAAATAAATTGCAAAAATATAATTCAATAGTGAAAAGTACTGTTACATATGGTGCTGAAACACGAAAATTTAATAAAAAGTTAGCATCAAAACTCATGATAATGGAAATGGATTTTTTAAAGATCAGCGAGACACTCGAAATTAGAAAAAATTAGAAATACAGTTAAACGAGATGAAATGTACATTCAACATTATGTTTTGGATTATGTGAGATATAAGCAGTTGACCTGGTATGGGCATGTGAGAAGGAGGCCAAAAAAAAGATTACCGAAAATGGTGCTGGAATGGTGTCCGCCTGGGAGAAGGAGGAATGGGAGACCTCGAAATTCATCGTTACAAGAGATCAGAACAGGGATGAGAGAATGCAGACTGAACGACATGGATTGGATGGACAGAGAATAGTGGAGAACAAGAATAATACTTTAAGACTTTAGGCATAGAAAGATGTGTAAACATTAGAAAGCTGTATATGAAAAAATCTAGAACATATCTTCGATCAACTGGTGAGAGCGAGACTGTATTTTGGCGTGATGAGTTCGAGGATTTGTCATGAGATCACGTGGCATTGTCAGCTAGGACGGTTCTGGACGAAAGAAATGTTTTGTTATTTGGTGGATGGATTGATGGATGGATGGATGGATGGTTTGCAAAGAGTAGATGATATGCTATAGACTAAACACAGATACATTGTTTACAGAGTATGCTTGAACCGAAGTAGACAGCTGTGCTGATAAGTCTCGCCGTTCTACAGCCACAGAAACCACGGAGCTTGCGTGCGCCGCCTTGCGCTCTGTGGCACTTGCGTATTGTAACCTTGACTTCCTTTTCCAAACTTCAACAATATGATGTCATATAAATTATGCCTAACGTATATGCAATTATTTTCACGTCATTTGTAGGCCTATATTGAAATTGTTACCTTGTTTCATGTTCTAATTTTAAGACCTGAAGATGCTCGAAGTAGAGGGAAAACGTTTGTTAACAAACAGAATTTAAAATTAAATAGTTTGAAATAGATAAGCCACAGACGGAAATATTATTTACATAAAGTTTATTATACTGTCCGTTCGAGTCGTTATGTAGCATCCCAGTTTCCCCCACTACTTCTTCCGATTAATTATCTGTAAAGATAATGGCTGAGCTGTTAGGCTGTTTTCAGAACATATTTGCTATACGGAATTGGAAGTCTACGTAATATGATACAACTGTTCAAAATAATTGAAAGAAAAGGTCCCGTTAAGTAAATAACTGTCACGTGATTTTCCCCGTTTTGACGACCTTTCATGTCTTACCACCCGACAAGTTAAGTTACAGTCCGTATTACTAGGTTACTACGCCCTAGAACAGTGGTCGTCAGCACTCGCTGAAATGTGCAAAGGGTACGCGGTGCTGTCCGGTGTGCACCGTCGTGCAACAGGGAGAGATAGAGAGCATACCTACTAGCAGCTACGGCAGTGGTTGCCAAACACTACGAAATGATGACGTAATAGAAATGCAACCCGCACACCACTGTCGCAGAGAGTTGAGTGGAATGGGTATCACTTCAGGTAGTGCAGTGCAGAGACGGACTGTGATCGGAAAACAAAAACAAATAATTTTCTACTTACTAGTTACATACATGTAATCCATGTTAACTTTTTTTCCTCCTGTTCATCATTATTGTATAATTATCAAAACAAAATATACTTTTTTATTCGCCATGACAGAAAACACGTACTCTACACCAGCAGACGTTTGAAATCAGAAGTTTCATCGTAAGCAACCACCGTAATTTGTGCATGAAGACTCCCATCTGTTAAGCGAGATCTTTTACATGACTTTATAGTGTTAATTTTAGAAAATGATTGTCCACATATGTATGTGGAACCAAACATAGCTTCAGTTCTCTCAGCGACTTTTCTGAGACACGAGAAGTTTGCCAGATCGATATTTTTTATAAGTATCAAAACCAACTAAATCCTTACACTTACTCTTTATAAAAGTATAATTTTGAAGATCGGCAACTTCAAGTTGTAAATCGGGTCTTACATTCAGTAAGTCCATTGTGAAAGGGTTTGCAAAGAGGGAAAAATCAGTTTCTATGTGTTTGAAATCCCCAAATCGTCTATCTTTAAACTCTGTAATTACTATATCTAGGATATCACTGTATTTTTTCATCTTTTGTACCGAAATGTTTGAAAAAAAAAAAGACATTTCGAAACACAGTAACGACACACTTACAGTAGGCCTATTACAAGTGCACTGTACGTCCGCTGCTGATACCTGTCTGCTTACTTCTAAAGAAATGGAGTAGGAAGAGGGTGGGGGATTGATGTCATCGTTACGCTTGAGTAGAGGCAGGGGCTTGTGTCGCGACACAGCTCTTGGCGATCACTGAGCTACGGAGTGCATCCTAGTGCACTGCGTTTTCCGCGGATAGGAGACTCTAGCCCCAGCGTGCTCTGTGCTGACGATCCCTGCCCTAGAAGACCCGTGCGGGGATTTAAGAGAAAATTCTGTTAATATAGTACATCTGTATGTGTAATATTGCTCAATAAATCCATCTACATACCTACATATACATACATACATACATACATACATACATACATACATGTGTAAATAAATATAGCCTAAAGTCCTCACTTCTTTATGAATAAATGCGTTACAGGATGTAATAAATGAACAATCACTGGGAAGATTTCTAAGAATGGTGATGCTACATCCGGTAATTCAGAGAATTATTACTATTGGAAGTAGAGACATAGTGTAAACACATCCAGTTGGTCTGAATTGCCTTGTTTACGGCGAATGTCTCGATATACATATAGGTAAAGGATGAAGCAAGTTTGCTAAATGTATATGAAGAAGGAACAGTAGTTTACGATGTTTACTTTTGACGGCGATTACAGATACAGCCTTATTGATTGACCTCATCCACGTATTCTTTTATTTAAAATAGATTACGTGTACCGCCATATGCTTCCATGCCTTCTCCAGGGTCGTGGATGAATATGGCCGCATACACTTAACCACATAATAGGCTACTCTCGAAATTGATGCTTGTGATGGTGATAAAGATGATTATGATGATGGTGATTATTATTATTATTATTATTATTATTATTATTATTATTTATTTTTTTTTGGTGGGGGAAATTCTCTGTGGATGTAAAATTCAATTGTTGGTAAAATCCAATTTTAAATTTTTGTAACAACTACTCGCAATTTCCCGATAGGATTTCTCACATTATCTAAAAATGTCTGTGAAATATTTTTGTCAGATCAGCCTCATGGGCTAGTGGTCATAGCTTCTGACTACAATTCATGAGGTCCCGGGTTCGATTCCCGGTTAGAACACAGGAAGTTTTCCTTAAAGAGAAATAGTCCTATGTTCGTCCATGGTATGGAAATTAGGTTCGACTTAGGTTTAAAACCTCTCTTGGCACTTCATCATCATCATCATCATCATCATCATCGGGGCAGCGTAACTCCGCCTTCCAGACGCCCCAACCTCAAAAGAGAGACCATAAATATCAAATGACAACCTGGTGCCATTGGATTAAGAAAAGTTATATCATGTCATTCCAGGCTAATTTCTCACGTTTTGCATTGTCATCTCGAATTAATGGCACAAGCTTATCGAGTGAATTTGAGATCCCATGAAAATCCCAGCTTTAATTTTTTACGGACTTAATAATGATAATATAATAATAGTAGTAATAATAATAATAATAATAATAATAATAATAATAATAATAATAATAATAATAATAATAGGGTTTGGAATTGAACGGGTTACATCAGCTGCTTGTCTATGCGGATGACGTGAATATGTTAGAAAATCCACAAACGATTAGGGAAAACACGGGAATTTTACTGGAAGTAAAGAGATAGGTTTGGAAGTAAATCCCGAAAAGACAAAGTATATGATTATGTCTCCTGACGAGAATATTGTACGAAATGGAAACATAAAAATTGGAAATTTATCTTTTGAAGAGGTGGAGAAGTTCAAATATCTTGGAGCAACAGTAACAAATATAAATGATACTCGGGAGGAAATTAAACACAGAATAAACATGGGAAATGCCTGTTATTATTCGGTTGAGAAGCTTTTATCATCCAGTTTGCTGTCAAAAAGTCTGAAAGTTAGAATTTATAAAACAGTTATATTACCGGTTGTTCTGTATGGTTGTGAAACTTGGACTCTCACTTTGAGAGAGGAACATAGGTTAAGGGTGTTTGAGAATAAGGTGCTTAGGAAAATATTTGGGGTTAAGAGGGATGAAGTTACAGGGGAATGGAGAAAGTTACACAACACAGAACTGCACGTGTTATATTCTTCACCTGACATAATTAGGAACATTAAATCCAGACGTTTGAGATGGGGAGGGCATGTAGCACGTATGGGCGAATCCAGAAATGCATATAGATTGTTAGTTGGGAGGTCGGAGGGAAAAATACCTTTAGGCAGGCCGAGATGTAGATGGGAAGATAATATTAAAATGGATTTGAGGGAGATGGGATATGATGATAGAGAATGGATTAATCTTGCTCAGGATAGGGACCAATGTCGGGGTTATGTGAGGGTGGCAATGAACCTCCGGGTTCCTTAAAAGCAAGTAAGTAATATAACATAATATAATAATAATAATAATAATAATAATATTATTATTCATAATAATAATAATAATAATAATAATAATAAATTGTCAACATTTTTTATTGTTGTTTTTATTCAGAGTTGTTACTATTTCATACCCTTAGTGCTTCTAATTGTCAAGTACTTCGGTGAGTCACCCAACTTTAAATTGAGGAAGAATTGGATTTGCAAATCAGATCGGCTCTTTTACTCTGGATGTGCGTTAAGTAAGTGCGAAACAAAATCGCTGAGCATCGCATCGGGCGGGATAAGTGTCAGCGCTTAGGAAATGGGAGGGTTTCTAACTGCAAAATCGAACTTTTATTGTGCATCCTGGGGGTCTAAAAGCTTTCCTTTCGTTTAAAATTGCGGGACTCTACACCACGTAGATAAAGTAAGGAGATTTAAATTGTAAGGGCTTAAAAGCACTGAAGAGTAGGGGATTAACTGGAATTCAATCTCCATAATCGATTCTTTTCAGTTGTGCTATTGCCAGCAAATGGATTCAGACCTTGTCGAGATAATTTTCCATTTTATAATCTACTTAATGTCACAACATATTTCTTTCTACCCCGTTTCAATACCTGTTGATAAAACTTTGAGAAAGTAGAGAAATGCTTCCCTATACAGATACAAAAGATAATATGTAGAATTTTTTTGTGAATTATATGCCTACTATAATTATTTCAGTATGAAGCATTTTGTAATTGTGTTATTAAAATAATAATAATAATAATAATAATAATAATAATAATAATAATAATAATAATAATAATGATAATAACAGTTATATTACCGGTTGTTCTGTATGGTTGTGAAACTTGGACTCTCTCTTTGAGAGAGGAAAATAGGTTAAGGGTGTTTGAGAATAAGGTGTTTAGGAAAATATTTGGGGCTAAAGGTACGTTTTCCTCGGTGCGACTATTCTAGAGTCGCGGCAGTCGCTCGGAGGAAAACAGCTCCATAGAAAATACAAAGAAATAGTGCTCAACGATTATCGTTGCACGATCATCGTTGAACGATCATCGCAATAGTCGCACCGAGGAAAACGTACCTTAAGAGGGATGAAGTTACAGGAGAATGAAGAAAGTTACACAACACAGAACTGCACGCATTGTATTCTTCACCTGACATAATTAGGAACATTAAATCCAGACGTTCGAGATGGGAAGGACATGTAGCACGTATGGGCGAATCGAGAAATGCATAAGTTATAGACTATTAGTTGGGAGGCCAGAGGGATATGATGATAGAGACTGGATTAATCTTGCTCAGGGTAGGGACCAATGGCGAGCTTATGTGAGGGCGGCAATGAACCGCCGGGTTCCTTAAAAGCCAGTAAGTAAGTAATGATAATGATAATTATTAGTAGGTTATTTTACGACGCTTTATCAACAGCTTAGGTTATTTAGCGTTTGAATGAGATGAAGGTGATAATGCCGGTGAAATGAGTCCGGGGTCCAGCACCGAAAGTTACCCAGCATTTGCTCGTATTGGGTTGAGGGAAAACCCTGGAAAAAATCTCAACCAGGTAACTTGTCCCGACCGGGAATCGAACCCGAGCCACCTGGTTTCGCGGCTAGACGTGCTAACCGTTACTCCACAGGCGTGGACTATGATAATGATAATAATGATGATGATGATGATAATGATAATATCCTTACCATCTTCAAAAAAAAGTTGGGAATCATATCACTGTTCTTATAGAGCGGACTAGGTATTATGCGTATTAATAATTAATAGAATTAATAGTAGCATCATAAATAGGAATAGGTTGGGTGTGGGGGAAAAGGAGCAAATAATAGAAGAAATGTATATAGTAATGTGAAGATGCTCTTAATATATATCGAAAGGCAAGAGATTCTAGCTCCAATGTTCGGAAAAATCTTCACTACATTTACAATCAGACCTCATGCTTAACTAGGAGAGGGTGAGTATATGAATTCTTGTAGCAAAGAGAGTACAACTGGGTTGGCATGGCTAAGATTGGGAGCATGGAAGGGTCATGAAATTGTCAACGATGAAGAAGACTACATCTGTCCATTATGTGTAGAAAGGGGTTCTTGGGAACACATTCTAGTGCATTGTACAGAAACAGAAAATCTCCGAAGAAAATATCTTCCACCCTCGATGCTAGATCAGAATAGGGAATCGTTTTCGTGTCTTGACCTAATGGAGAATACTGAATACGAACAAACGGCTACATTGTTCCTCTTCAAGGCGAGACAGCTTAGAACATCAGCTGTTGAAGTTCATGATACGAACTGAGAAGAGATAATGCTAACTATTGAATTATACAGTTTTATGTGTGTTATTAAGTTAAGTTAGGGTATATGAGATACTCTGTTTTGTATGTACCACTTGCTTATTAGTATGTGTGTTTTATTTATTTATTTATTTATTTACTTATTTATTTATTTATTTATTTATTTATTTATTTATTTATTTATTCTGGTGTAGTTAAGGCCATCAGGCCTTCTCTTTCACAACACCATGAATACCAATACAATAATAGAAATAAACATAAAAAATACACTATATACAAAATAAAGCTACACAAGAAATAAAGAGAGAGAGAATAAAAAAACACTATAAACAAAGTAAAGCCACACAAAAATATACACAGGTTGCAGTCACACAAACTTTAAATGAGTGATTAAGTATCATAATTAATTGTATCCTAACTAATTAACTAACATAAACAAGAAACTTGGAATTTTAATCTACATTAACAAAGAAAAAGGAAAAAAAAAAACACAAATCAATACTTCTAGCAATACCTAAAAATATTAACTAAGACAAAATTTTCCAATTTAATTTTGAATTGTGATAAAGTCCGACAGTCCCTGATGTCATTAGGTAACGAATTCCAGAGGCGAGGTATGGAGAGTGGTTGGATTTTAAGCACGGGTGAGGGGGTGAAACGTACAAAGTATGGCCGGTTGTGCAAAGCACGTATGGTCAAAAAACTCGTGCTCGGATTTAAAGGCAAATTTTGATAATCTAATGTATTTGTATGTATAATTTCTAATATATCCACATCTAGTAGCAGTAGCAGTGGTGGTGGTGGTGGTGGTGGTAGGAGTAGGAGCATCAGTAGCAGCAGTAGTAGTATTTAACGATGCATAAGCTGCAGAGATTATTCCACGTCGAAATTCAACGTGGGTGAGAAATGGCCTACAAATTTTACCTGGAGCCCTCTATTAGGGAAAGAGTTATTTCATGTGCCGTAAATCGATGCCAAGGGAACCTTTAGATTTAGCCGCGTTTACACGGTACGAGTACAATCGAACCAAGTCCGTCCGGACAGTCACTCAGACGCTAATCGTATCATAGCAATAGTGCTTTGTGTGGAATGTGGCATTGTACGGGAAGAAACATGGGCATATGATGAGGTGAAGAGAAGCGACTATTAGTAGCATTTTAAATGTGGATCTGGAGAAGAATAGACAGGTTCCCAGCCGCTATGTCCACGGATATTTCGTCCACTGTTTCGTACGTCCCTTTTGATATCCTGCCCACTATATTTTTTCGTCCTCTGGTGTTTTATATCCACTGTTATTTCGTGCACAGTTTAAATGTCCACTCTGAAAGTTTGGTCCACATTTTATTATGTCCTACATTTAACTTTGTTCTCTTTATTAAGTTGTCCTTTTTATTGTCTCGTCCAGTAAACTGTGTCCAATATTCCTGATTTCCATTTGCATAAATAGTTTAAAACTAAAACACTATTACTACTATGCCACTATCACTACTATAATAATAATAATAATAATAATAATAATAATAATAATAATAATAATAATAATAATAATGTAAACGAAAATGTTGAGTATAATTGTTGTGGACTAACATGTCTCGCCCTCTCACGGTTGTTATCATATAAGCCATTTAAATGTTTTCACTTACTTCAAAATTTAATACTGAACCAATGAACTACATATTTCCATAGAAATGAACATTATTATGCTACAAAATAATTAAATACATTTCAGTAGCAACACTTCTGTTTTAAGTTGCGTATTGGAAGTACTTGTCACCCAAAAATGAACAAAATATTCGAGGACAAAATATTTAGTTGACACAGAAATTAGTGGACAAACAAAAATTGGGAAAAAATTATGGACACAATAATTATTCTTGACCGAAATATTAATGGACAAATTTTTTGGTGGACGAAATGTTTGCTGGACTAATTTCCCTGGGCAAAACAGCTGTGGACGTCTGATGGATATACTGCTGTGGACGTATCTTCCTGGAAGAGACAGACAGAATGAGGAAAGAAGCTGTGTTGGAAAGAATGGGTGAAGAAAGAACGATGCTGAAACTGATCAGGAAGAGAAAAAGGAATTGGCTGCGTCACTGACTGAGAAGAAACTGTCTGTTGAGGGATGCATTGGAAGGAATGGTGTACAGGTCAAATGTTCGGGGCAGGAGAAGATATCAGATGATAGACGACATTAAGATATATGGATCGCATGAGGAGACAAAGAGGAAGACAGAAAATAGGAAAGACTGGAGAATGTTGGTTTTGCAGTGAAAGACCTGTCCTTAGGCAGAACACTATGAATGAATGAATGAATGAATGAATGAATGAATGAATGAATGAATGAATGAATGAATCTATCAAACTCCATTCGTAAATTTCGCCTCGACTTGATGTGAATGCGGAAAGTGGTAGAGGAGGGAGAGTCATGTGTTTGTAAATACTGAAGCAAAATGTGTTTGTTGTGCTCAATTAAAGCTCACAGAGTGACAGTTATCACATCAGCACAAGCATGCGGATTTGCTCGACTATGTAAGCACAGTAGCATGATACATAGCACAAGTTGAATACATAACTAATTTCTATAGCTCATGTAAATATTATGGGCTTTACTAATGGCTAAAATCTCCATAATTATAACATCGTTACTTCTCTATTTCATCATTATCATTTATTGCTACTCGTGATTTTCACGGACTCTGACTGCACAAGTTTCGCTGGATCAAAATGAAGTTCAGTGAACTATATTTGGACGGAGTTACGCAATAATAGGCCAACCGACAATTTGAAAAAAAAAAATAGAGATATTTGCACATATCTGTTGATGGCAGGCTAATTGAACTCTGAAAAAAAATCAAGAATGCGATATCTGAATTTTGCTGCTATTTATAAGCAAAAATTCGTTTATTGCATAAAATTAATTTATTTATTTTGCTTTGAAATATTAATTCAACTGCGGATCTCTTATTAAAAAATCGGTTAGCCTTTTTTGGTATTATTTGTGCTATTTTTTTTGTAATAGTATGAATGTTAGAATACTTCTTGCATAAAATGTTTTATAAAAACAGATTTATTTCAATGACCAATATCTCGAAACAGGTTTTTGGCGCTTGGTCTCTTATTGCGTAACTCCGTCCATTTGCAATTTTATTTGTTTGCTGAGTATGAACTATAAACATTGAGTCAGGAGGAAAAGTAGATGGTTAGAGGGGTGATAATATTGGTGATTCTGAACAACGCCCAAATGAAATGTTTAGCTAATACAACCAATGGAAACAGCGGGAGTGCATTTACAAAGCTATGAACGTGACGCTTGAACAAAGAATAATTTTGGATGAAGCTTTGATCCTTGTTATCAACCGAAGTTGAAGAGACAGTCCAGCAAGAGGCGGCACTCAGGATCCCCAAGGTCAAAGAAATGCAGACAAATTCAGGATCCATTCTAAGTTACGTTTATTCTTGTTTATGATTATGAAGATACATTAATCCAGGCATGTTCAGCGCGGACAATTATAGCCTTTAAACAGTGACGTAGAATCTCAGAATCACATGTAGGCACACACTTGAAAGATATTATGTTTATTGTTGTTTATGATTGTAAAAATGCATTAATCCAAGCATGTTCAGCGCGATAATTCTAGCCTTTAAACGAGGTGCAACAGTGACGTAGAATTTCAGAATAGTATGCAGACACACGTTTAAAAAATATTCTACGTCACTGTTGCGCCTCGTTTGAAGGCTAGAAATGCCCACGCTGAACATGTCTGCATTGATACTCATTTACTCACTTACAGTCACTTTTTGGAACACCAGCAATTCGCCGGAAGCTCCGAAATCTCATCAATACGCATTCCATTGTGCTTCACGATGATGGTCGTAATCACTTGGCTGTTCAAGTAATGAATTTGCTTCACAGGCGAAAATGGGAAATTCTAGAACATTCTTACTATAATCTGGATATATGTCCCTACGGCTACGATTTTTTCCTAAGATGAAAGAACCACTGAGAAGGGTACGCTTTAGAAATAGGCCACTGTAACAGAATTTTAGAGCATTGCTGCTGAGGATTGCATCCGTTGCTTTCCAGAGCTGTGGTTACAAGTTCGTGATACTGGAGGAGGTTAATTTTAACAACTATAATTCTATCAATTGTGAATAAGTAAGTTGTTGTTCTTAGTTATGTTAAATTAATATGTTGCCACTAATTCCCGAAAAAATCTCTGGAAAGAGTTCACCCTTTTTATCAATACTTGCAAAGGGTTTCTATGTACACAAGATTCTCTTAGGTCGTAAACGAAGAGCTATTATTATTATTATTATTATTATTATTATTATTATTATTATTATTATTATTATTATTATCATCATCATCATTATAATAATAATAATAATAATAATAATAATAATTATTATTATTATTATTATTATTATTATTTGTAATCTAACTTCAGAATAGGAACTAAATTAACATTCAAAGTCAAACCAATGTTGCCAACATCGTTTTGGTAGGCCTACATGGTCATAGCATTCAGAATAGCTCTGTGGTAGTTTATTTCCGTGTACCCTCGATATTCGTGGGCTGGAATTATATAAGTAATAGAACTGAAGATTCAGTCTGCTAGTTAACATGACCTCTAGACCAGGTGTCTCTAACACCAGAGATGAGCATTGAATTGGATGCTGGCCAAACGTGCATCCATACATCTCGTGTATTAGTAGCTACAATATTGCTCTCGACATTATGTAAGAATATACATAGCTCCGTTATTGTTTAAGTTTAGTTTTCAATGGAGTTTCTGAAGGTTTGAGGCTCCGTTCGCAGAATGAATAGTGTTTATTATTATTATTATTATTATTATTATTATTATTATTATTATTATTATTATTATTATTACTATTACTATTAGGACTCTCATTTTCATGATCTAAAAGTTAGTATTGAAAAGTAATGTAATTCAAGATCAACAAACATTTCCTTTATGTTAGGAAGAATCCTCATTGTCACTGAACATTTCGTTAAGATCTGGTGATTATTGACTCTTACATCTCTTCACTAATTCTTTGACAATGAACGTAAACAAAAGGAAGATTACAGTAATCTTCCCACAGGTAACAAAATCTGTGGTGCACGATTTACACAAAAAGCGATTCTTTTTATTTGAAATGCTATGCATTTAGCTTTGAATTCCAAAGCTGTGTAAACCAGGCTCTGACTTTACATATTGAGACACAAGTAATGAATTGTTATTAGAGGAGAAAAATTCGCTCCGGCGCTGGAGATCGAACCCGGGTCCTTGGTTTTACGTATCAAGCGCTCTAACCACTGAGCTACGCCGAAGTTCAATCGACAGCACCGGATCGAATCCCTCTCCTCTAGTGTTTTTCTCTTTGTGGCCTTACTCCATGTTCGACATATGTGTTGACATATTAAGTCAACTGCCATTATACAAGGAGCGCACTCAATTGAGTGACTTAGTGGCCAGGATTCCACAGTATAGACACTGTTGGGCGAAGAACCTACGTAAAGATTAATTTTTAGTCTTACAGAATTTATCTGTTACTGTAACAATTATTGTTATTAGAGGAGAAAAATTCGCTCCGGCGCCCGGGATTGAATCGGGTCCTTTGTTCTACGTATCAAGAACTCTAACCACTGAGCTACGCTGAAGTTCAATCCACAGCACCGGATCGAATCTCTCTCCTCTAGTGTTTTTCTTTTTGTGGCCTTAGTCCATGTTCGACATATGTGTTGACATAGTAATTATATTAAGTCAACTGCCATTATACAAGAAGCGCACTCAATTGAGTGACTTGGTGGCCGAGATTCCATAGTATAGACACTGTTGGGCGAAGAACCTACGTAAAGAGTAATTTTTAGTCCTACAAAATTTATCTGTTACGGTAACAATTTTATTATTGTTATTAGAGGAAAATTTCGCTCGGCGCCGGGGATCGAATCCGAGTCCTTGGTTCCACGTGCCAAGCGCTCTAACCACTGAGCTATGCCGAAGTCTAATCCAGAGTACCGGATCGAATTCCCCTCTAGTGTTTTTGCCTTTGTTGCCTTACTCCAAGTTCAACATACTGTATATGTTGATATATTATATTATGTCAACTGCCATTATACAAGGAGCGCACTCAATTGAGTGACTTAGTTCAAGATCAGCAAATACTTTTTCTATGTTAGGTAGAATCTTCATTGTCACTAATTCTTTGACAACGAAGGTAAATAAGAATAAGATTACAGTACTCTTCCCGCAGGTAACGAAGTCTGTGACATACGATTTGCACAAAAAGCTATTCTTTTCATTTTAAATGCTATACATTTAGCAAAGGCTGTTTGAACTCCAAAGCTGTGCAAACAGGCTCTGACGTAACATATTCTGAGACATATGTAATGAATGATATATACTCACTGTCATTTTTAAGTTTTAGTTCATGAAAATCCGAGACCTAATTATAATTATAATTATTGTTATTGTTAATATTGTTATTATTATTGTTATTATTATTACCATTATTATCACAATCTCAAAAAATTAATATCGTGAAAGTCTCTTTCCCTTGAAGCACAACACGTCCTCCGACTTGCAGATACTGTCGGCATGTACTCTTTTTCACTGAACAGCAGTTCCATCTACAAGCAACAGTAAATATAGGGCCTACTATTGATGAGTTCTTATGAATCGAACCGCTGATTAATCTGAGAACAAATGTATCTTTATAAATTGCAAATTATGTTTGAATTGAAGGGATTTGATCATAAAAAGAGATACAACTTTTCATTACGTCATTACCTGTGTTGAAATTGAATCCAAATGGTTATCTCGAATACTGTGGACAGATGAAGCCTCCTTCACGCACACTGTTGGAGTCGCTGCTCAAAAATAGTCGAATATAGAAAACAGGCAATCCACGTGCACAGATTATGTCTTATGTGATAATCTCCTGCGGTGATTAAGTGGTCAGACCTTCAGCCTGTTATGCAAGCGGTACGGATACCAGTCCCGGTTAGGCCTGGGAATTTTCAATGAAAAATCCATAGTGACACTTGTGGCGGACAAGGTCGCAGTTGGGTTTTTTTTCAGGGTTTTCCCGTTTTTCTATATTAAGCATTTACATCATTCCGTCAACATTTTTCCATTCCGTAATCATTCCATAGCATTCCCCGAGCGCTGGCTGACGACGCATGGAGGTGGCTGGCCTAGAGGCAAGGGGGTTGCCTGTTAGAAACCTGCGTATGCAGCGAACCTTAAGGCTTGGTTTTTCTGAACCGACGCATGCGACGTGCGAGGTGCGAGGCCCGCCTCGCACAAATCCGGACTACGCTAGAGATAGTGAGTGGTTTCTATAGCTGCGAGATGCGAGGTCTGCGCACCTCGCAACTATAGAAACCACTCACTATTTCTCGTGTAGTCCGGATTTGTGCGAGACGGGCCTCGCACCTCGCACGTCTCATGCGTCAGTTCAGAAAAACCAAGGCTTTAGTGAAGTCAGCCGATGTGGATTTGGGAATGCGCCTAGCTTGAGGGTTTGCTCAACAGATCTTGATATATCACAGTGCTGGGTTGCAGTGCTCACCTTTTGAAATTCCATTTCCATCCGATATCACTATAAAAGCAATCGACAACAAAATATGAGTCTGTATGCGCAAGCCATTAGAATTCATGCTTCACATAAGGAAGAGTTTATTCGACTTCACAATCTGAAGTAGGTTAAGGGGTTAAGTACAGCTTAAAGGAGTAAAATTTTGGAAATATTAAACATTTTTTTCCCTCCATTACTCTATCTTGTACAATAATGAAAATTAGTATGTGTAAAACACTGTCCTTCTGCTATATGATAAACATGTTTTTACGATTAAAAAAAAATATATATATATATATATATTTTTTTTTTTTCAAAATTCAAAGTTCACTGTGCAGTGACGAAGGGTTTCCCTCATAACTCAAAAAGTACCCAACATTCTGTGATACAATTTTTTGTGTGTATTTATGCATGTTATATCTACAATATGATGCAAAATCACTTCTCTATCTTTGATAGATTGTCTGATAAAAAACATTAATTAAAAAAAATGATCAAATATCTAACACAAAAAATATTGTTTATTAAGGAATGTAGTTGAAAGAGCTTGATTATGTAAACATGAGTTTGAGCAATAAAATAAAAGAGAACATGAAAAAGTTAACAAGTTTATGAATTGGGAGGGAAACGCTTCATCACTGCATAGTGAAATTTGAATTTTGAAAAAAAAAAAAAAAAAATTGTCGTAAAAATATGTTTTTCATATAGCAGAAGGATAGTGTTTTACACATACCAATTTTCATTATTGCACAAGATACAGTAATGGAGGGAAAAAATGTTGAATATTTCCAAAAAAATTACTGTTATAAGCTGTACCTAACTCCTTAAACACAATATTAAATATTAATTTAAAAGACTGATTTGTGGCATTATTTCTCGAAGTTATTTTTTCATGTTTTATTCTATCATTATGGTATGTAATTATTAGGGAAAGAAACGTGATGTTTCAAATCACAGATTACAAAGAAATACACGTACAAAGTTCTGAAGTCCATCAGGTCTGTCAGAAATCTTCCCTGGACGCTAGATTGCCCTACAAACTCTAGATTTGTTGTTAATATATGTGAAGCCCAAGATGTACTCGTATGAAACTACAAATGGTACGAGAGTGTTACTGTGTAATTTAATTGACTAAAGTGGCATGACACCTGAATCCAAGAAAAATCATAGGTGGCATGAGTGGTTCATATTCACGTCGTACTTAGCTGTTTGTTCTTAAACTTGGATCTGTTTACTACTTGCAAGAAGGAATTAAAGGAATTAGGACAATAAAAAGGATTGCCAATTTCTGTTTCGTTCATATGATTGAATAGCATTGAAACTGTGCCCAAGGCAGTCAATGTTAATGGTTCTAACTTGTTACATAATGCTCAGACAGCATGCTTTCATGTGAACGTATTTACTTATTTCTATGCCAACTGCTTTGGAAAATATGAACTGTGTAACAAATGATACTTCGAAGGCTGAATTTAAATCTGAGGTAGATCAAAATTTTGAAACGTCTTGAATATTCTAATTATTAATATCAACAGTAACCTCACTAGAGGCTTTGATTTGTCTGGAGAAAATCAAAACTCGAATGGGATTTAATTGACTATTACACGATTAGAAGAAAGTATATAAAGATTAGAAGAAATAAAGTACTGTAATACAATAAAATATTAATTGACTTACTAAGATTCTAATTCATTAATTTAACTTCACCAAAACGTTTGAACGGAGCAGCCATTTTCAGTTGACTATGCGGTAAACAAATGACGATTTCAAAGCATCTTTTATAGTACCGTAAAGAATTTTAAGTTCGAAATGTTGGCAAAGAAAGAAATAAATGGTAGAGAGGTAATAAAAACAGAAGAAAGTTTATAAAGATTAGAAGAAATAAAGTGCTCTAATACAATAAAATTGGTATAAATTGACTTACTAAAATTCTATTTCACTAATGTTAGCTTCACCAAAACATTTGAACGGAGCCGCCATTTTCAATCGACTATCTATGCGGTAAACAAATGACTATTGCAAATCATGTTTTATAGTACCATAAAGAATTTGCATTTTGAAATGTTGGCAGAGAAAGAAATAAATGCTAGGGAAGTGATAAAATAAATAAATGCTAGGAAAGTGGTAAATACAAATGCTAGGGAAGTGATAAAATTTTAGCGATAAACAGTCGTGATTGGCTGAAACACGTCCTTTCGTATCGTTTTATTGGTCAAAAGTAGTATGAGGTAGTAAAAGTGTAATAGTTAATTTAAAAGTTTTATTATAATTCGTAATTTTCTTGAATATGCCAGTATTGATTTTTCCTCCACTTAAAAGTATCTTACAAAATAGGTGGGCCTAGTGCTGAAAAATAAGAACTTCTTATCACTAAGAATGGTTTAATGGAATAAATTTAGCAACAAAAACGATCTTAGGTTTAGAATATCTTTCATTGCAGACGAATGTAGGTTAAATTTTTCAAACACTGTGTATTTTATAATTCATCAGCAACACAGAATGTCTAATTCAAACTGACATTGCTTTCTTCCCCACTTAAACGAATATATGTTTTCAGCAGCAAACATTAAACCGCCATAATTAATTAGATTGTCGAGGCATAACTAACGCGGTGTACTTTTGAAAGAGGATATCTTTTATCTTGTTTACAAGTTAAACAAATATGTTCGTCAAACGAAAGAATAAAATAACACTTCATATCAAAGCATGTCCGACAATGTTTTGTTATTTATAAGTTGTCTAAAGCAGTAGAGCGCGATGTATGGTTGATATAACTCAATTTCGTGATGTTTCTGAAGTTGTGTTGTTAAAGGTGGCCAAGAGAAATAATACCTCACTTTATACTGACAACCATCTTTCAATTAGTGTGCGTTGGCCGTCCCGTAACTTTCAGCAACATACACAGAAATCTGTGTTTATTTTGCTACCTCGCCACTGATACGGAACAAATGTCCGCGAACTTGAATGGTGTGAAAGAAATCCGAGAGCACAGGGTGAGACAAGATACAAATTTCCATCTGAAAGACAATCACAATCAGTTCTCATGCATCTTGGCATGAAGGACCTCAAATTCTACTTTACGAATTTTCGACTAACTCTGATATTTTTAGTCCTCAATAGATTTTATTCATCCTTTTTTATACCATATTCTAATATTATGTATGCACACTGCAAATGAGTATATACCCGGTGGTAGTGGTAACTAATTACACTCAATAATGACAATAATAAACATAATTAATAAAAATACAATTAATAATAATAATAATAATAGGGAGCATCCTAAATTAAATGAAGCACAATCACTTAAAATAACATTTAAAGTAAGTCTAATTTGTATCTTAACCCTAAGCTCGAACTAAAACCCACAAGTATGATATGTTCATACCTGCACAAGTACCTTTCAGCACTTCACTCATTTCGGTGACAACTCACTCGCTGCACTGGAACTACGACACATTTCACTGATTCTATCCTGATTTTACTAATACTTCAAAAATATTTCATTGTTCAAATACTTTGCACTGCCACTATAAACTATAAAGCTTCACTGACAGAAACACACTTCACTTACACAACACACTTCTTCACTGATTGAACACTTCAATAACAAAATATCAGTTACATCCTTTAAATAGTGTGAATAATATACTATCATCTATTAGTAAAGTCATTAAGCCTATTTTTAAATACATTTTTGGTTATTGTAAAGCCTTTAGTAAATCTCCAGGTAAAGCATTCCAGTCCCTGATAGTACGATTGAGAAAAGAAAACTTTCCAGTGTCCGTCCTCTGTCTTCTTTCCCTCAATTTATATGAGTGGTCGTTCCTTGAAGAGTAATTTGGCGGCTGCGACCTATTTTTTATTTCTCTCCAGGCAGGCTCACCTCTGTATGTTTTGAACATTGCGCATAATCGAATTCGCGTTCTCCTGTCCGCGAGTGTGTCCCATTTTAATGGTGAATTATTACGATAACACTTTAGGGCCCTATTCATAGACATTCTTAGCGCGGGCTTTCGGTGGATGATCAGCGAACTAACGTTTTTCGTATTCATAAACCAGTGTTAGCGATATGATATGATATATGATATATGATATGATATGATGATATGATATGATATGATATGATATGATATGATATGATATGATATGATATGATATGATATGATATATGATATGATATATGATATGATATGATATGAATCCTGTTTAGCATGCTCGTAGCGCGGGCTAGCGGAATGTGAATAGCACCCTTAGAAACCGTTTTTGAATCTTTTCCAGTGTCTTAATATGTTCTAATCTGTAAGTACCCCAACATGCAGCATCACTAAGATTATGCTTTACTTTCGGTTTGAAATTTAAAACTATCATTTAAAAGGCCCAGCTTGCACTTTCAAGGATCTTAGTGAAGATATCGAAAACGTATTACATATATTTTAATTCTTTAATAAAATTAAATCATATAGAGAAAACTGGGAGAGACACATTAATTTAGAGAATGAAGTAGTGTAGTGGTACCTAGAGTGAGGGTTGTATAGAGAGTTCAGGGGAGAAGCGAGATGATTTACTAAATAAAACTAAAACAACGTATTAACATAAATTAATATTGCAACATAAAAATAAATATTTCAGTAGTTCATTCATTCATTCATAGTGTTCTGCCCAAGGACAGGTATTTCACTGCAAACCCAGCATTCTTCACTATTTCCTATTTTCTGCCTTCCTCTTTGTCTCCGCATATGATCCATATATCTTAATGTCTTCTATCATCTGATATCTTCTTCTGCCCCGAACTCTTCTCCCGTTCACCATTCCTTCCAGTGTATCCTTCAGTAGGCAGTTTCTTTTCTGATAAGTTTCAGCATCATTCTTTCTTCATGCACTCTTTCCAACACAGCTTCGTTACTTACTGTGTCTGTCCATTTCACACTCTCCATTCTTCTCCATATACACATTTCAAATGCTTCCATTCGCTTCTCTTCACTTTGTCGTAATGTCCATGTTTCTGACAAATACAGTGTTATAGTCCACAGAAAACACTTCACTAGTCTCTTCCTTAGTTCTTTCTCCAGAGATCCGCAGAAGATGCTCCTTTTTCTATTAAAAGCTTCCTTGGCCATTGCTATTCTCCTTTTGATTCTTGGCAGCAGATCATGGTACTGCTTATAGTATACCCCAAGTATTTGAAGCTGTCCACTTGCTCTACTATAAAGTAAAAAAAAATTAATAATAATAATAATAATAATAATAATAATAATAATAATAATAATAATAATAATAATAATGCGATAAATTCGCCTGTTTTTAAGAAAGCGGCTTCTCAAATCTGAACACTATATCCTCAAACATTTATAATTTTCAATTTCTCGCTTTGTTTTGATGACAGAATTGAGACTCTGATGAAGATACAATCCGTCCGAACAATAATTTAATGATGATGAGATATTGTATGAGAAGGACTAAACATTAAAATGATAACAAACGGTTTACGAAGAAGAATAATTCTACTTATTATTTCAGAAGTACTTTTTTATTTCATTCTTCTGGGCATTTTAATTTAGGCTTAATTTTTATAGTAGGTCCATTTTTTTACACGTTGATCATTATGATTATGTCGCATCCCGGTTTCCCCTACCCGTTTCTGCTGGCCTCTATGTAAAGGTTAGTGACTAGGCTGTTACACTCATTCCTGAAAATATTTGCTGTACGGAATTGGAAGTCTACATAATATTATACAACTGTTTAAAATAATTTAAATAAAAGCGTCTCGTTAAGTAACTGTCACGTGATTTCCATTGTTTCGATATACACAACAAAATTTTATCAATATTCATCCAAATTGGCCACCTATTTCACTGTAATCTGTGAGTGAATAAAAGTGTAATTCAGAGAACGTGGGCATGTCGCATATAAAAATCTTGTTCTGTTATGAATATTTTGTTTTATGTTGACTTCCTCAATAAAATTGCTATCTTGTTACAGGAAATAACAAAAGATATCAACAATAAAATTGTTACCATAGTAACTATAACCTTAATGAAATATTACATTAAAATATGCCCTTTCAGATGTTATTAAAAATGTAAGGTGTCATTTAAAAATCTTCTCGGTGTTATAACTCGCACAACAGTAGTTGTACAAATATTTTTTCTTTAGAAATATTCCTTTCTGAATATAAGGTTTGACGTGTCTAAGTTTTTTTGTCCAAAATCTTCTCATTGACTTTTAATTGCAATTACTGTATGCTTTACTTTTGAAAAAAAAAAAACTTGTATATAAAAAGAACTCATTGCTTATATCTACACTTAGGATTTTTAGACTCGTGAAGGATAGGTTTCAACAGTTTTATGTAAAAATCCGTAAATGTGTGCAACACGAGAAACTCTCGAGCGATGAAATTGCCTAAAACTAGGTGCATTAAAGAACGTATGTTTCAGCCTACGCTAAACGAGCCTAAAAATCCGTGATCTAGTTATATCTTTTGACATATGGTACTGGTTCCATGTTTGAGAGTAACACAAAAAGAAAGAGGAGAGAGAGATATGGATGGTTGGATGCTTGGATGGATAGCTATAGAGAGACATAGAGAGAAAGAGAACATGCATGATAATATGTTCCGTGTCTAAACAGTCACTTGAACTATAAACAAATTAAGGGGAAAAATGAGTGTGTGGCCTCTACGCGCGGCAGACGTGAAACTTCTTAAGCTGTAAATGCGTAGTAATCATTTTAAATGTTCGTGCAATGAGAGACGATAAGTTAAGGTTAAATTTAGCACTCATACTCAGTACTCTTCAGAATTAAAAAAAGTTAAACAACTGGCTTATGATTGCTAAAATAAGATACTCTTATTAAAATGAAGCACAAAACCGAGTTGATTGTTTATTAATTTCATTTAAAATATTTTATGAGCATTTATATTTGATTTGAAGTGTTCAGAGCCATAGTGGGCCAAGCGCCATTTGTTAACAACGGAGAAAGTAAGGGTTAAAGGTAAGTGAATATCATAATGAAGATTGACATACCATTTAGTTTTTAATGTGCATACTTTATATTACTTGCTATATTTTTCCATTGAATTATCATAATAACTTAATTTTAACCCTTGTTTTCTACGTCTTTAATATATGGCGCTTGGCCCACTATGGTTCTGAACTCTTCATTTAAAGTCTTAATATGATTAACTGCGATTTAATAATAAATCAGTGACACGTCCTTTCCCCTCGTTTTTTGTTCTCTTATTATTGGCTGTGTATGAACATTCACTAAATCGCTGACATTATGAAACTGAACAGCAAAAGAGAAGTTAGAAAATTCGTTTTTCCTTGTCCTGTATTCTCTCACTAGTTGTCTATTCTTTTTCGTTATTGACTCAATTTTCATCGGTTCATTTCAACTCCTTGTTTCACGCCAAGCTCTCTTGCTGTGATTTCGGCATATTTTCTAGAAAAAAAAAACGTCTGAACAATGTAATTTAACACACCGGTTTTGAATGTCTAAAGTCACGACACTAAATAGAAGATGTACTGCTCAGCGGTAGCCCCACTCCTATTAATTTATATATTCATTTTTGTAGATTGGTGGAAAACATGAAATACCAATAACTTTATTTATTCTCAATTTAATTTAGTACTCAATTTTAGTAGATAGATGGATTTATTGAGTAATATTATACATACAAATTTTATATTATCATAATTTTGTCTAATCCAATGCACGGGTCTTCTGACCGTACGTGCTTTGTACCCGAAACAAGTTCTCCTTTGTAGGGCTCCCTCCACCTATGATTACATCCAACTACTCTCTGCAAGAACACATATTAAAATGGAAATGGCACAATAAAACACATTATATAATATATCGTAACCTAAAAGACCTAAAAGTGTACAGTTGGGTGTATACTATTATCCCTTCCTCAGTTCGCGTCGCAGACTTCAACAGCTGAAGTTCTAATCTGTCTCGCCTTCAAGAGGAACAATCCAGTCTTTTGTTCCCATTCTCTATTCCCCATGAGGTCAAGACATGCAAGCGAACTCCTACTCTGACTTAGCATCGAGGGTGGTAAATAGTTTCAGTAACATAGCTACATAGCGGCAACTCGTAGGCCTAAGGCCCTCTTAAAACGACCGTCACAATTTTGTTTCACAATATTCGACTTGTACTCTGTATTTAGAGCGTTCGAGTTCAAAAAATACCATTGGGTATATAGCCGTGTTTTTGTTGGATATCCAACCTCTTTGTCGTCATCATCATTATCATCGTCGTCGTCATGAACATAAGTTTAGGCATATTCCTCTCTGTTCTAGTGAAAATTGGACCTTCCATCTATGTATACTTCGTTCCATAATGTCTGACAGGAGAAGTAAACATTTCCGGTAGAGGAGTAAAGAAGTATAGTTGCTATTCAACCATTGGCAGAGGTCTCATTCCATGCTTGACTTGAACTTGGGTTGTCTGAAGCGTTCTACTCCCGTCCAACTTCAAGACAAGCATGTAATGAGACACCTGCCATTGGTTGAATAGCAATACGCTTATCTCCTCTTACCATTTTTTGTCACCAGTAACGATATTAGATAGGAATGTTCGTTGTTTTTCACGAGTCAATCGATGACGAGCAAGCAAAGATACATATATGGTCACCCGCTGATTTTTGTGGTTTTGGCTCAGAGCATGCGGTACCCATACACCTGATGTTTTAACCTTGCCCATTGATTGAAAATGTCGCACGATGGTGGGATGGTCACAGTTCACCACATTTGCCAGTTCTCGGGTACACTGACGTGGATCATTGTGGATTGATGTGTTTAAACGGTCTTCATCAAACCACCTGAACGTGGAGTGTCACTAATATTAAAACAACTCTCATTGAAACGAGAAAACCATTTTCTTGCCGTCCTCTCTCCGATAGCATTGTCTCCATATACGGCGCGGACTTTTCTGGCCGCCTCCTCTGCTTTCGCTCCTCTATTGAACTAAAAAAAAGAAGAATATGTCGGAAATGTTCCACTTTCTCCACTTGGCACTCAGTTTTCTAGCGTCAACGGCTCCACTCACTATCTGCAAAAATGAAAACTCCAATATGTAAACTCAAGCACAACAATTGAACTTCAAATAAAAAATGACAATCGATAAATAAACCCATAGCAACCGGAGTACCAACACGCGAAACAAAAACGTTACGAACCTATACACCAACCTGATAGTAATAACTAATATAAGTTATTTAGCCCACGTATTTTCTAACGTATGTAAAATAACAGAAGTAATTCGATTTCATTTATTCGGTTATTGAAGTACAAATAAACTAATATTTAGGTATATTTATAAGCAATATAAAGTGTTTATATTTTTGAAGCAATGCATAGGCCTAGTTACAGTATTTAGATTTAGCCTACTTCTGTTCTTTTATATACGTTAGAAAATATGTAAATAACTTATCTACATATAATTTTAACTGGTAATAGGAATAATGGGAAAACGGCCCAGCGGATTTTAATGAATGACCCGTCATTTTGAAGCTTGGCATCCAAGGATTTTCAGGAAAATAGTAACTTTCAGTGAAGCATTAGTTTTCCTACATAATTTTCGTATGTTCCAAAATCCATCTTTCGTCAGTTTTGAGAACTAATTGTATTTCAGAATAAAACAAAACACACACTACAATAAACAATAGGCTATTAGACGAAGGCAGGATTGCTGACATAATTATTTAGAGTTAAAATTCAATTGGTTATTAAAAACTTCAAGATTTACTAAAAATAATTTACAGGTCTGATTCTGCGGTGTGTAATTTTCTGAGTACAGCTGTGTATTGGAATTAAAATCTACAAGAATTGAGGTGGTTTGATGGCATTATTACTATTAGAAATTAAATATTATTATAATTGCGTAAGATAATAATTACCTAATATTGTTATTAAAAATCAAATATTTTTATAGTTATTAATCAAGTGGGGTCCCACTTAATGGCGGTGTGGTGTAGATACTTATATGCGTCATTCCCTTTAGTATTGGCTCGAGAGAGCGCAAAAATTACAATTCCTAAGGAAATACCAAAAGGTATTATTTACTGATAAAATAAGTGGCCTATAAAATTTTGTAGTCTTCCGATGATTTCAGCAAGATCTCTTAGCAAGATAAAATGATTTTACCCTCTACATTTCAAGCTCTAAATGCAGCAGCTATACCAAGATGCTATATCTAGTTAATTATATCACAAAGAGGGAGGATGTCCGCTACGGAAACGCTCTATAAAGGAGTTTCACTTCAGAGGGATCCCAAACTATATTTTTCGACACAAAATCGGGGTTACATATCATATTGATTCGCTACCTTTGTTGAAAATACATAACGAAAGAGATTGAATCTAACAATAAGGAAGTCTACATAGGGATGACGATTTATTTTATCAAATTGAGAACTGTTTATCCGGCACATCTTTCACGACAATGAATTGAATACCTGGGTTCAGTATTGATTTCAACCAGCATTTTGTTTTTCCTCCATGGATCACGACCCCATTCTTGAGGAGAAGGCGGTGGGATTTACAAAGTCCTGCAGAATCCATTACTGCGATGTCCCACATGCGGGTACCCTGCGGAGCAATGGAAATGTTATCTCCTGTAACTTGATTCTGCGGAGTGTGGGTCAGTCATATCCTGCCAGCACCTCGGGGATCTCGCACGTCTTATAATATAAGGAAATTTCAAAGCGTATTGACTGAAGCTGGATTTCCTCCTTCGGGCGTATCGACATTCTTTCCCTCTTCACGTCCTCTTCTATAGACAATATTTTGAAGAGAAAAAACATTTACTATTCGACTCGATCTAGAATTTGAATTCTCATACAGCACTTTAAAAGAAATACATATGGGCTCAATGATTAACCGAAGTTCAGAGCCTCGACTTATCTCATCGAAGAAACGGAGAATTTAACCGGAATTCCGAAATGAATACACATACGCATATGATGATTATCCATCACCACTACTACCGTCACTACCATCACCATCATCATAACCATCTCCATAGCCATCACATCTTCTTCTTCTTCTTCTTCTTCTTCTTCTTCTTCTTCAGCAGCAGCAGCGACTGCTTCAGCACTTACCTCCGAAGATTGAATCATTTTCCCCTTTTGTCTTCTTCAAAGGAACAGGTGAACGTTGAAATTTAGTGTAACTTTCTAATCATATGATAAACGGCGCAGAAACTCTATTTGAGAAAAGATAGGAAAAACAATAGAAAGAATATATATAAACTGGCCCTCCTGAAAGTAAAATATATTTCTACATTTTTACTTAGTTAATCCTGGATGTACAGGGACATCATTTTATTTTTACTTCGATTTTTATTGTACCTGAGTTTTTGAATGTACTTCACTCCCACCCCTTCTACTAATGAAGTTCAACCGTCCTCACACAGATCCAAGACCGCAAATACAGTTTTCGTAGCCTTACGGCCATAGTAAACAGTACGTTCCAAAAATATGTTCGCGTTTTCCGTGACGAAAGAGCTTTCAATATTGAATCATTTTCGCACAGGTACTGTCGTCCATTTGCCTACGTCGCATCCCGGTTTCCTCCACCAGCTTCTATTCGCCTCTCTGTAAAGGCTAGTGGCTGGGCTGTCTTAGCTCTTTTCTGAGAACATTAATTTCTGTTAGGAATTGGACGTCTGCGTTATATTATACAACTGTTTAAAATAACTTAAATAAAAGGGCCTCGTTAAGTAATTAACTGTCACGTGATTTCCTCCCTTTCTACGACCTAGCGACATAACCACTTGGACGGACAGTAGATAGCATGTCTGAGTAATTTTATCTTTTCGGATCGGGCAGAAGTGAAGATTGAATTTACAGTACGTGAGGTATTCTTTTATAGAGTAGGTAGGCCTACAGAATTATTTCAACATGAGTTATTAGTACGAAGACCGAAACTGATAATTGGAATTAGATGCAATAGTTTATAGTGCGATAATATGCATATTAGAACTGAAGCCTGTATCGAAATGAACAGCCACCATTTTCAAAAATGTATTTAAATATCCATATTATGATTATTTTTCAATTTGACTTTATTCTCTATAGTGTACGTTAATGTGTTGTAGACAGTAAAATAGGCCTATACACTGCATAATGAATATGTCCGCATGGACAGCTCAGTTCGTGAGTAAAAACACTCATTGTTAATACTGTACTGTATTTTGATTAAACAAAAACCTAATGAAAATTATCAAACTCAAAAGCGTGATATTTCCTAGTTTACGTAAATGGATGAACTACTTTTCTTCCCTTCTATACCTAGTAAAATGCTTTGTTTGTATATTACACCAGTATCATCGAACTCTAGTCGTGGAAGGGGGTTGCAAACGGTGTTTCCTGTTCTCCTGTTGATCCAAAGGTATAGCCAGGTTAATATTAGAAATGTTAGTAGAAATAAAATGATGTCCGTGTACAATAAAATAGCTGATCGTACTCATGATTTTTCAGTTTCTTTTCTTATGAGATTCAGCAAGTTACAAAATTTAAGTAGCGACCTATATTTACTAATGAGGCGTCTGCAACTATTACTGGTAGATGGCAGCATCATTGATGTGTACATAAGCGAAACAAAGAAGCAATAGTTTCAAGACAACGGTACCACTGCATGAGTATACGAATTACTAATTTGATTCGACCATTGGTGAACTCTTTGTCTCGGGCTGTTAATATTGAACCCAAAACTCGTAACTGTGAATGTTCTGGCTAATATATCGTCCTCTTCATCCTGTCTACTCGGATTAAGTCTCCAAACCTGTTGCACATTTTGCCACTGTGACAATCTCTACTGGACGACAGTCTCAGTCTTTTTATACTTGGCCGCCCTTCAGAGAACATCTGCACCCTATTGTTGAAAGCTTGATGTGACAGGCAATGGAACCCATGCACGGGTAGAAATTATTTATGAGTTTCTTTGCTGCTAGACATTTTCTTTCCAAAAAAATTGTACCATGTAACGCTGCAGTGGTACACTCTTACAGAGGTTCTGCCATCTTGCATCTACTGCTTTATTGTTTCGCTTGTGCTGTTTGTACGTATAACTTTCTTCTTGTCAATTGGACAATATTGTCATCTAATGGTGATAGCTTCAGGCATCTCATTGGAATGTATAGGTGGCTACTTCTATTTGTAACTTAGTGACTCGTCTCATATTTTCAAAATATGCAAATGTAAATTCGGAAAAATAAATATGTAGAATGTGTGTATATATATATTTTTTTTATTTATTTACTTATTTACTTACTTACTTACTCAGTTACTTACTTAGTTACTACCTTAGTTACTTATTTATTTACTTATTTATTTATTTTGCTATTTATTTTATTTATTTATTTTGTTATTTATTTATTTATTTTGTTATTTATTTATTAATTTAGTTATTTATTTATTTATTTATGTATTTATGTATGTATGTATTTATTTATTTATTTATTCTCATTCTACATATATAGAACTTATAGAATGTTAAATGTTTTTGGAGACTAACTATTAAATCCATGTTGAATCTTTCGTACACTACTCTTAACACTTGAATATAAATAACACAGAAAACACACTACAAAGACAACTCAACACATAAACAACACAAACAAATAAATACAACCACACAGGCGTATACAAACTCACATGCAATAGTTGCGACAGTTTCTACATTGGACAGACAGGCAGATGATTCCAAACTCGATACAAAGAACACATCAAAGCAATATCCAGAGGACACAATACATCTACATATGCCGAACACATAACTAATGCTAACCACACATACAATAACATAAATACAGACATGGAAATCCTACACATACAACCCAAAAATCAAAAACTCAACACACTAGAACAATATGAAATATACAGACACACTAAAACACACCCTAATCAAATTCTCAACACAGAGATAAATTTCAGAACACACACACTATTTGACACAACTCTTCATCACGCGAACGCATCCACACAACAGGCAGCGAAGTTGAGATAGCGCCGAGATCTAGTAGGTTCTGAGGATGGTGTCAAGTAACACCGAAACAGCTGTAAGCCGCACATGCTTACATAATTAACACGAGTAAGATCGTCATTTAATCAATTATTTAACTATTAAATGTTATGTCAACTTGTTTAAGGTAGGGTATAACGAAACTTGTTCGAGTGGATGTCGTCAGAATCCTCGGACTTCGCACAGACAAGACCGTGTTCAATTACTGTGGATGACTTTGCTTGTTTACACGCGACAGTATAGTGACCAGTATATGCGACGGGTGGGGTTCGATTCATGAATGGTGATTACACAAATGTGGCTCATTTTCGTAATTCCCTGATTCAGTGCTCCATCATTTTATGAATACTCTAGTATGGAGCAATAAATTACCAGAGAATGTCGGCGTCAGAGCCTTTCTCATTAACTGACGCACCGTCTGTTTTGGACGAACATATCAAGCGCTGAAAACTCGCGGCCATCTGACCTAAATCCCTGATTGAAGATGGCAGCGACACGCAGCAAGGTGTACGCACGGTGTAGAAAAACAACTGCCGGTCTACTGCCGAGGAAAGTCGAAAATAGACGTCGGGTATTTTGGAACCAAGCTCGCCTTTTAATTTCACTAACGCTGTCGCTCCGAGGCAAGATTAGCTTCACGGGGACTTCTCGCTGTTCTCTTCCCTTCCTCTTCTTCTTTTCGATTCACATGAATAATTGACAATTCTTTATTTAATGTCCCTTTTCAACTACAAAGGCTATTCAGACACAGTGAGTTAATCAGTTGGCAGTAATGAAGTACTGATGGCTTGAAAATGGTAAGGGGTAGTGCGGACTCTCTCTCTCGCTCCATGCCTTTTTTCTATGTCTCAATATGTCTGTATATCAATTTTGATTCATTATAATATCACTGATTATGTATTTTTTGATCTGGTGGAGTGAAGTGTAAGAAAAAGCACTACAAATTTAACTCCCTCAGTATAAATTAATTAATGAATAAATGAATCAGTAAGTAAATGAGTAAATAAATAAGTAAATAAATGAGTAAATAAATAAATGAGTAAATAAATAAATAAATGAGTAAATGAATAAATAAATGAGTAAATAAATAAATGACTAAATAAATAAATAAATAAATAAATAAATAAATAAATAAATGAGTGAGAAATTAAATGAGTAAATAAGTAAATAAATGAGTAAATAAATAAATAAGTAAGTAAATGAGTAAATAAATAAATAAGTAAGTAAATGAGTAAATAAATAAATACGTAATTAAATGAGTAAATGAATAAGTAATTAAATAAGTAAATAAATGTGTAAATAAGTAAGTAAATAAATGAGTATATCAATAAATAAGTAAATAAGTGAGTAAATAAACAAATGAATAAGTAAATAACTGAATAAATAAATAGACAAATGAATAAATAAATGAATAAATGGGTAAATAAATAACTGAATAAATAAATAGACAAATGAATGAATAAATAAATAAATGGGTAAATAAATAACTGAATAAATAAATAGACAAATGAATGAATAAATAAATTAATTAAATTAAAATATATAAGTGCTTTAATAAATAAATGAATAAGTGAGTAAATAAATGAGTAAATAATGAACAAGTGAATGAATGAATCAATCAATAGCCGCATAACTAGATGAATAAATTGATTGATTAATTGATAAAAGACAACAAAATTAGATTTGTGCACTGTTCACATTTAATTATAAAGTAATCACGAAAATTATAATAATAAAGAAGGTGAAAGTGCGAATTCGAAATTAGGCAGTAGAACAAGTGGACAGCTTCAAATACTTGGGATGTACTATAAGTAATAACATGAACTGCTGCCAGGAAGTCAAAAGGAGGGTAAAAATGGGAGAGAAAACTTTTGATAGAAAAAGGAGCATCTTCTGTGGACCATTGGAAAATGAAGAGATTAGTGAAGTGCTCTGTGTGAAGTGTGGTATTGTATGGGAGCAGAAATATGGACATTACGACGAAGTGAAGAGAAACGACTAGAAGCATTTGAAATGGTAGATACGGAGAATGGAACGTGTGAAATGGACAGATATGCTAAGAAATGAAACTGTGCTAGAAAAAGTGGGTGAAGAAAGAATGGCGCTGAAAGTGATCAGGAAGAGAAAAAAAGGAATTGGTTGGGTCACTGACTGAGAAGAAACTGCCTACTGAAGGGTGCAGTGGAAGGAATGGTGAACGGGAGAAAATTTCTGTCAGAAGGAGATATCAAATGTTAGACGACATTAAGATATGGGGATCGTTTGCGAAGACTAAAAGGAGGACAGAAAATAGAAAAGACTGGAGAATGCTGGGCTTGCAGTGAAAGACCCTTGGGACAGGAAAGTATGAATGAAGAACATAATAAAATTACTAAAATACGACAGTATGGATCCTCCGTTAGACGTGTTTCAAGGCTATTGCTGCCTCATCTTCAGTAACATTGTGTATGAAGAAACATTGACGTGACGAAGACCATAACAACGGAAACACAACATCCGTCTCAACACCACGTCAATAAACTTCGTACACAATGCTACTGATGATAAGATAGCCATAACCTTGAAATATGTCTAACAGTTGAATATTAAATACATTTTAATTTTACGTGTTCAAACAACTCCTATATTTTTAGTTATTTTATAAATTAAATGGTTATTTTGTATCAATTTTGAAGTTCCTACTATTTTCAGAGGTTACATTTACGGTTATCTGGCAGGGTGGGACATTTCCTTTTGTTTTTATAGCGGTAGAAATGGAGAAAGCCCATAAGAAGATTAAGAAACGGGGGGAAAGAAACGAAAAAATCTCCCAAAATAATTTTCAGGAGTCATACATTTCCATGAAATCTTTCGGAAATTGAACCTCGGCTTCTGGCGTGTAAAACAGACTCTTGAGTCGTTCGGTTAACGACGCGAGAAAGTAAACTACATGGGTTACCTAACAGACGAAATCGACAAAAGCGCCGTGCAAAAAATTGCCCTAAAGTACTAATTGGAAAATTTGATATTTAATTTTTTTCATTTCATTTATTGTATTCCATAGGTCTTACATTAGCAATTACAATTTTTGGCGAGATGTAGTGAGATGAGGCCGAGGATTTGCCAACAGATTACCTGGCATTTGCCTTATGATTGGGGAAAATCTCGAAAAAAAAACCCAAACGGGGATGAAGTGAGGTGAGGCCGAGGACTCGCCATAGACCACTCGGCATCCGCCCCACGATTGGGGAAAACCTCGGAAGAAACCAACCAATCAGACCAAACGGGGACTCCAACCCAAGCTCGAGCGCAGCTCCGGATCAACAGACCAGCGAGTCTGCCGACTGAGGTACATTGGTGACTCTACTAAAAATATACAGTACATAGCCAATCAGATTATTAAATTTACAAACCCCAACAATTATTCATCAGTTGAGCTATGAAATGTAGTACATAGCAAGTAAGTTAATTGAATTTAAAAGCATACACAATTCAATCAGTTGAGATATACAAAATTTGATAATACATATCATGCAAATTACTTCGAATTACAAGCATAAACAATTAATCAGTTGAGCTATAAGATTACTATTCAATTTAAAGCATATACAATTTATCAATTTTTTTTTATTTTAGTAGGTTATTTTACGACCCTTTATCAACATCTTAGGTTATTTAGCGTCTGAATGAGATGAAGGTGATAATGCCAGTGAAATGAGTCCGGGGTCCAGCACTGATAGTTACCCAGCATTTGCTCGTAATGAGTTGAGGGGAAATCCCCGGGAAAACCTCAACCATGTATCTTGTCCCGACCGGGAATCGAACTCGGGCCACCTGGTTTCTCGGCCAGATCTCTAACCGTTACTCCACAGGTGTGTACAAAATTTATCAATTGAGCTATGCAGATTACTATTCAATTTAAAGCATATACAATTCATCAGCCAAACTATACAAACATAGCCTATTATACAATACATAGTAAATAGATTAATTCAATTTACAAGCATACTTTCATTAAGCTATACAAAATTGTACAATTCATATCAATTTATAAGATTATACAATTCATCAGTTGCTATACAGACTACTATTCAATTTAACTTGTGGGGTTCATTTCAGAGACGGACTGATACCCTAAAATTGAAAACTCTTACCCGAAATCACTTGTTTCAGTTACTGGTACAGTTGCTTTGTGTTCTACTAACAATATTTTTGTTTGAGTGCTGAAAATTACATTCCTGTTTCTTGATTCAGATGGACAGATGACAAATAAAAGTAATCTGGGAAAGATAATTTGATATCGCCATTTCAGAAAATTACTGAGGCTGAGGTATCTTTACGATGGCAATCCCATCAGTCTTATATATAGACCGGTGAAGAGCCTGCGAGATCTATCTCAGGTCCGGCCTTCGAATCCAATTGAAAATGGTTTTTTCTTAAAGATAAGTTCAACAATTTGTTTTAAGAGATTTTGCCATTTATTCTATCGATAAAATGATTGCATCTGGTGCGACATACTTATTTGTACCATAGCTTTTAAATTTCAGCAAAATATGTAACTAATCGGTTTTATTTAACTCGCAAGCAAACGTTCTCATGGGGGCCAGATAAAAAAGTTTTTTTTTTCTTCCGCCATGTTAACAATGTCAAAACAAGTGCTTACACAAATTTTGGCCATTCGAACGAAATTAGAGAGGGCTGTAAAGAAATAAGTTTTCCTGGGGTCGTTTACAGAAAGGAAACACAATATCATGAAAAAATTTATTGGAACAGATACAGCAATTGTCGAGATATTTTTCAACATATTCCTCACCGGAAATGAGACATTTGTCATACCATGGGATCAATTTTCATAGCCCTGTGTTGTAGAGGTCTGCCTGGGATCGGAACCAGTGTGTGACAGTCGTCACCGCTAGGAGCACTAATTTACAGCATTGCTGCCATTACTTATGGAATGTCCTAGTAATTTCAATAAGATGTAAAGGGAAGCTCTTTTTGTTCATTATTTTTCATAACTCATTTTTGTTCATGGAATCGAAAGCTTTCTCAAAGTCAACAAATGTTATATTATGTGTTTCCGCATTGGCTTTAGTTCGTTTTTCTAAAATCCTTTTGATACTAAAAATGTCACTGCATGATCGTCCTTTCCTGAAACCAGCCTTTTCTTCTTCTTAACATGTTTGTGATAAGATTTTAACACTGATTTTGTATCTGATAACTATTTTTTTAGCCTCCTCAGAAAAAAGTCTACACTTGACCTTCTTATTTGCTGTTTACTACAGGAGACATACTCCTCGGTATGGAGGAATGCAAACTACGCTTGTGCGGCATGCAGCAGCGATCGGTGGACGTTAATGAAATACAACGTCGTATCGTTTCACAGCCATAAATTCGCAAATGCAAAATAACGAGTGAGGTGCAGACTTCCGATATGAATATTAATGAAGAACTCTCCTTACCTTTACTAGCACAAGGTTTATTTGAAGTAATTCTTGTTTATTTATGTATTAAAATGGATGAACGTGGTTCTCTTGACAGACTTCGGTTGCCAGACAGTGAATTAATTCCGAAGGTCATAACTGTAACAGAAAACAAAAGTTCTTTCTCTTTCCTTTCGTCTCATTTTTCTCTGTACGTCTTTTTCTGACACTCCTTTCTTCTATTTCTCTCACTCTTCTTCGACTTCTCTCTTTCTCCTCTCTGTACCGTTCTTTCTCTTTTCTTTCTTTTTTTCCTCTTTTTATTCCTTTTTCACTTGGTCTCTCTCCTTCCATCTTTCTCTCTATTTTTTATTTTTTCTGTGTTTCTTGCTATTTCTCTGTTACTAACTCGTCATATCTTTTAATATGAGACGTTTATGCTCTTGAATTGGTCACATTTTCTGTTAATGAGGTGACGTCATTAAATACAGTAGGCCTTGGACGACTGAAATTATATTGTAATGTGTTTAAAACAAAGTAGTGTCGAATCCAGAGAACAGTGATAAAACACAACGGGAAAACAAATAAATGCGATAACACAATGAATTCATTAATTACACACACCTGCGATAAAAAAAACTTAAAAAATATTAGCTCTTATTCATACATTTTTGTGTGCTGAAGCCAGAAATGGCATAAAAATTGCACGTCACCCACCATTTTTACAAAAAAACTGTATTTTTTGTTTTATATTATTAATATATTGGAGATTTTGTTTCAACCATAACCTAGTGCCCTAATATAACATTTTGTAATAACTTGTTGATGAGCACCAGAAACACAATCTAGAAGGCTGTGTGAAGTAGAAAGTTTAAGTCTTGAAGAGTTTAACAGTTTTAACTCAATGATTTAATAAGAGATTTTGGATTACCCAAGGGAAAAGCTGAGCTCTTACGCTTCAGATTAAAAGAAATTAATTTACTGGATCCGGGAACATTTATTCGTTGGTACAGGAGTAGAGGAGAGGAATTTACTTCCTACTTTCACAAGAGGGTGCTTTAGTATACTGCAGTGATATTCCTGGTTTGATACAAATGTTCAGTACGAAATGAATGAATGGACACTTTTATCGATTCCTCCAAAATAATTCTGAAGGCAGTGATCAGTGCTTTTGCAGAATGGCAGCAAGTATGCTTCGTTACCTGTTGGTCTTTAAAGAAATTTATGAAAATCTTGAACTGGTTGTTACAAAAAATAAACTATAAATATCATAACTGGATGATCTGTGGTCAGCAGGCTGGGTATACTAAATTTCCATGATTCCTCTGTGAATCGGACAGCAGAGCAAGAAACAGTCATTGGGAACAAAACCACTGATTACAAAGATCTTTTGAACCTCAGACAAGAGGAGAAGTAACAAACACAACTGCATTCTGAAGAAGAAAGAAAAGGCGGTATAAAGCATTTGACTGAATGTGAGTTATTAATTATGACAATATAATAGTTTTTACAAAATATACTTTTACCGTAATATTTGCCACAGGATATATTCCACTTCATCGCTTTTCCTTTCCATATTAAATTCGATAGACTACATTCACATTCATAGAAGTGCCAACGCATGTTGCGGAAAAATGGTACTTTATTGAGAAAATCTGAACTCAGTTTTGGATTCAGCACCCCAAGAAACTATAAATGTAACCTAATTTTTAGAAAAGTTTTTATGATCCTTAATTTTGCAGACTAATGTTATTCATACGCAAATGGGTCTGTTTAATAAATATGGGGAATATAAAGATAGAAATAGTTACGTATAACAGAGCCTAATTTCAAAGTACTTTTTCTCTTTGCCAGTTCTTATTTATCTTTTCTCTCCCATTTTCTCTTTTTCTCTTGTCCCTCCTCTCTCCCTTTCTGTCTTTTACTCTGTATTTTAAAGATGTCTAATCAGTAGGCCTGTACGAGATCTTCAACGTAATACTAAATGGATTTAATATGAGATTCTCGAATCTTCACCCCAAACAAACAGGATGTCGTACTCGCAAACATTCGTGCATCAGACGGGATTACAAAAGCTTTGAGTATGAAAGCTTAATCCTTGTCAATTTTCCTTGGTTGCGATGTTGGTCGGATCTGTTCAGGGAAACGGCGCGGGAAGAACATGGTCGAGAAGACTTGAAGGATTTAGTAAGAAGGAATTTATATACCGACTAAGTGTATATACGAAGGATTCAACAAATGGTCGTGCTATAAGTTGATATTAGGTACGTTAGGCTTGCTGAGTCCATCATATTATAGAACATGAAAAAAATTATAAAATAATATTTGTAAATGGAAGGTTAGCTATCAACTAGTTTAGGACAGGTTAAGATCTCACCTGGACTAGCTCACCAAGCAAGTTAATACGAGCTATCTCGGTAACTGTACAAGCAATTCTCCTAAGGTGGCGTATTCACGAAGCGAGACTACCATGCACGTCTGCCTCTAGCGGCAGCCCTGCTTGTTGTTTGCCTCGCGGTTTTGTTCTTTTGGTAGCAAGACACAAACTCAGAACAGCGTGAGACACAATAATTGAAGAATTATATATTATGTGTCTTAACTCTTTTACACCATGCGCCTTTATAGATTCGGAAACTCGCTGCCGACCTTTTATCACACAACTCCCACCTCATGTGCCTATGTTATTAAGTTGGAAAAATTCTGAAAATTTGGGATCAACTCCGGCAGTAGAAAAAGATATTATTGTGTAATGAAAATTATGTACTGTCTGAGTATGGTAGTTCATGAATAAGAATGCTATTACGACCGGCAAAGAACTTCTCTCTCTCTCTCTCTCTGTCCAGCCAACATATCTTGAATGGAGGACCTTGAGTGCCTTTTAACAGTAGCTGATAAATGAAAGTTGCAAGCATTCGAGAGTCGCACATGCATGGCCGCTCTTTGAGGAACTTCCTGACAGAGACCGGATGAGGACACGACTAACGTTACTCGCTGATAAAGCATGTAATGCAGCTTATCACGGACAGAGTTCAAACTGAATTTCATCACCATTTACAAGTCTTCAATCATGCCGTCCATCCCTTGTGTCGACATATCAAAGGAAGACGAATGGCTTTATATATAGACTATACTGTATATAATGTGAAGTGTATGTGTGTGTGTAATAATTTTAATCCCACGAGAGGTTTCCGCACTGCGGTTAATTAACTAATTAATTTTACACTTAGGTCAGATTAAAAAGCCTGTGTATGTGAATTTTATTGACTTTTAAAATCTATTTCCCTCAGTTAGGTTCGAACCCCACGAACCTCGGATCCAGCAACTAATACGGTGAAAGCTATAACACCAAGGACGAAGTCATCCGTTAAGTACCTGCATTTGTTAATACAGAATTTTCCTCTAGAACTCTCTGATTTTGATTGTCTGTGAAAGGAACATCAAAGGCACTTGTCATTTTTATTGCGACGTCCAACTCAAATATTTTGGTCACTGATGTGGATGGCACTGCTGATTGTTGTCCGTTCATGCGAAAATTACGTAACATAAGAATTTTTCTCCGCTCTACCCATCCTTCATCTGCTACTAATTGTTCTTGTGAAATTGAGTTGCACTTCCTAATTGAGGTGTCAAAATCCCTTTTCGTTTTTCTTCTTCTCTTGAAAGGCGGTTGAAGTAAGGGAAATTCGAGAGAGCCACCGGACATTGTAGATAAAGATTCAATTACAGGTATTAAATTTCGAACATTATCTATGACAAATAGTTCCGAGTAGATTTATGCACGAGCAGTGTGTTAAAGTGAAAGCCATGTGTTACTTTGTGGACATATTTGATTATTTGTCGTTGCAATATAGTAATACAGTGGAGAATCCCGGCAGATGCGAAGTTCTTACTGTAATTGGCAGGCAATCAGAAAGAAATAATCTTACTCATTAACGCCTGTTTTTGTCCTCACACCAGTGAGGTATTTCACGGAACTAATAATGAAACAGTTACGTAACATCTGTGTTAAAAATTTGAGAATAATTTATAATTTATTGAATTAAATGTTGAATTAAAATTTGAATCACATTAATTCTAATGTTATTTTCTCTCTCTCTTTCAGGTAAGTATCCAGTCTATGTGAGAATATAGCCTAATCAGATCTCATTTCTCTGTAAGAACGAATTGGTAAGTTGATGCTTTAAATTTGTTATATTTTCCAAAAGAAGAGTTTCTAGCATTCTATATAGATCTTTCATAGTTCTAATACTATTAAATGTTGGTTATTATATGTATATCATTATATTAGCACTACGAAACTGGAACATTTGTATAAATAACTGACAGTATTCATTGACAAAATATGAAACCTTCTTAGTTTAAATTTAATTCAAAGTGTTTATGTATCAGAGTTAAATCTTGATGTAAAATACGAAGTAGGATAAATCATAGGCCTAATTCATAGACTAAATATAAGCGTTATGATTTCATGTCAATTACATTTTTGCGCAGAATAAATATCAACTATTGCTTCATAAACTAATTTTTACTTAAGTAAATTTCCCAAAATAATCAGATTTTTGAAAAGTAGTATACGATGAAATGCTGTAATAGAACAGATTTTTCGCTGGCAGAGTTAAAGCCATTTCTCTTCCACTCAACCAGCCATAATCAATACAGTAGTGATATACATATTTCAATTATAAATATTTACAATACACTAAATATTCTACAGCGAAAACCTTGAATTAAATTTTAACCACTAGTATATGTCTATTTAATGAAATTAATTTAATTTATTGGAACTATGCTGTAGGGATCAAAATATCTATATAAAATGTATCGATATACTGAGAATAATATGAATGTAATAGGATTTAGCTAATAGAAGTTTTGTATTCTTTTAAAAAAAATTGATGATGGTAATAATAACAATAATAATAATATAATAATTATAATAATAATAATAATAATAATAATAATAATAATAATAATGGACAGATATTAGTTTCATTATAAGTAGCAAATGTTTATCAATAATTAATCCGTTAACTCCTTCATTCCTGATGTACATTGTAGTGTACGTTGTTTCGTTTTTCTTTTGTCTTCGATACTTTTAAATATTTTGAAAAATACGATGTGTAGAAATGGAGAATATTATTTCTGAAAAATTTCTATACCTGAATTAAAAATAAAATTTAAAATTTGGGGCCCCAAGGGTCAAAATTGTCCCCAAATTTTGATTTCCTGTGAAGACTTGATTTCGGAATTTTGGAATGATTATGTGACCAGTTTTTTTAATTTTTTAAAATATAAATTCAGGACTGAAGGGGGTTAAAAGCAAGAATTTATGTAATTTTCGTAAATGAAGTCAATGATCGGCAACCTCTACTTCACTCAAAAGCGACTTCCAAATTCTGGCAACTTGGACGGTACAGAATGAAGAATTTAGAAAGAATAGAAAGAATAAGCAAAGAAAAGTTGAAAAAATAATTGCCAATAGGAACCGTAAGATAAAAAAAACAATTTATAAAACTAATTTAAAACGTACATTTGAATAGATATTTTGTCTGGATAGTGAGTCAGACGTGCTTGACATGGTAGCGACTTGCAAAGATGTTACTATATGGGATCGATCTTACATAAGAAATTATTCCCAGAACTGAAAAAAAAAAAAAACTTGAATGGATCAACTTTTCAGAAGGAATTAAAAGCATAATTAATAAATAGGCTTATGTATATAATTGATGAAGTGTAAACGATGTGTATATAATACTTAGTTTGGCAAATATAAGTATTGTTATTCTAAATTACTATATCTATTAGTCAGTCACTGTATTAATTATTCTTTTGTAGAATTAATAAGATGACTATGCTCGAAACTTCTGCCTTGCAAGTCGTTAAGTAGAAATAAAAATTTAATTCAAATCAATCTTAGGATAACTGATTTATTTATAAAAATATTTATTATAAGTTTAAATGGTCGTTGCAAAGAACACAACCTATATAGGAAATCTTCAGTCAGTCTTTAAACAGAAGGAATAATGAACTTAAAGGATGTCCGTAAGGAATTGAGGAATAAATGGTGTTTAGATATCAACAAGCCCTTATCCAATTGTATAAGCCAAAGACTGTATCCAATTCTGACGTAAAGCCTGATTTTCAAAATATAATTTTTAATTTTCTCCATATCTTACGTATCAAAGGAAGAAAAATTTTGTTTGTATACATCTGAAGTCTGATAAGTATAATATGTTGCTAGTCAGCGATATATGCAATGGAGGGGGAAAGGAACTGGCTACTCTACTCCATTAACACCTAGCTTAGTTGTCTCATGAGTGATACCTTATTGGTGTCACTTATGAGGTTCAAATCTGTCTTCGGACAGTTGACTGAACAACAAATTCCATATATGTTAAGGTAAAAGGCCAATTTTCTCTATTGAAGCCACAATATGAAACAGTGCATTCTTCGTAGGTCACACGAATACCAAATTCCTCACTGTCCGGTCATTGCAGAGAGAATGACGTGAAGTGTTTGTTTTTGCGCTTTAAAGAATTGCCAAGGATTATGTTTCAATGTATTTAAAGCTGAAAGCAGTTGAGTATTCGTCACGCAAAGGGAAAGCCCGGCACAGCGTTGTTCTGTGGGTCATCTAATATCCACTGCTGGGTCAACAAGCGATGGTAGGGGCGACTGTTTGTTTATTCTGCCGCAACACAACCAGTGTTGACGTGGGAACTTCATTTCCCCAGTCTGCGCGATGTGTATTCAGTAAACTCAAGTACTTGATTTATTTTCTATGTCTCATTCTATTTTTGCAGCCCCGCGGTTCAAATTTTAAGCTATTCTTGTTGCGAACAACGTCACTCATGGGCTAAACCCACCCCAAACATTTCTACCAGGGCGGACATGGGTGCTGTGTCGAATAATTTTAGTCTCAAAATCCAACAGACTCTAGGTTCGATTCTTATATATACGAGTGAAAGTTCAGCCTCCGCGTGTTTTATCCAGTGTTATTTTAAATGATGATCGATTGCCATGCTAACCACATGGCAGTGGCGATTTCTTGTATCTATGAAGAAACAAATTAATTACGCAGACAGAAATATAACATTTAATTCAGTTGAGTGCGCCCCTTGTATAATGGCAGTTGACTTGGACATAAAACGTCAATGTATAGGCCTATATGCCTAACTTGGAGCCAGGCCACAAAGGGAAACATCGAAGGAGGAGAGTTTGGTCCGGTGCTGTGGATTGAATTCGTCGTAGCTTAGTGGTCAGAGCGCTTGGTATGTAGAACCAAGGACCCGGGTTCGATCCCTGGCGCCGGAGCGTATTTTTCTCCTCAAATATTAATTACTCGTGTGTGACATTATCTACAGTAATCTCACTAGAGAAAATCAAAACTCGAGTGGGATTTAATTGACTGTTACACGATTAGAACAAAGTATATAAAGATTAGAAGAAATAAAGTACTCTAATACAATATAATATTATATTAACTGTCTTTAAAATGTATTATTGTACCATCTCATCATTAAAAATATTCCGCTATATGGCAGTAGTTTGTTATGATCAGCTGTTCCCTTGTTACCAATTGTCCCAAGTATACAATCTTCATTGAACTCTACGGACGATTACTTATCAATATGTATTGAATAAACTCTGATACGTGACTATCCCTAACCTCATGCAGCGAAAGCTATAACAGAACCTAAATAATACAAACAAGATAAATGGCAGAAACGTTTTAATTAAGGATGTTGAAATAAACATGAATCATTTTAAAAGGTACAATAAAAGTACAATGTTGACAAACAAAGAAACAAATGCTAAGGAGATGCTAAAAGCAAACAAATGCTAGGGAGGTGATAAAAATTGTGGGATAAACAGCCATGATGGTTGAAACACATCGTTCTGTACCGTTTCATTGGTCAAAAGTGGTATGACTTAGTAAAAGTGCAATAATCTATGGAAATTTATTTTTTATCGACAAGACACGTCCGCGCTGTTTATTAAGTTCGTAATGCAAATAACTTATTCAAAAACGTATTGTCTTATTGCTAAATCTGTTTCGCCATTTAAAATTAAATTGGCAACTTATTTTCCAAACATGTTTTGCAACTTGGTACATGAACCGCATAACAATTTTCTGCAAATTACTGCACGTGCTCTACTGAGAATACTGGCAGAAACTGGAAAGTAGAAGCGGTTGAAAAGATCTATTTATGCAAGTGGAAGCAGTGGCAATGCGATACCTTTTGTCCGAACTTGTAAATATTCACAAGGCAAGGCATCATGCCGGTCCTCGGCAAGAATGTTGCATATTCATGTGGGTTGGAACAGCAGATCCTGGGAAGGCACGTAACGGGTACAGGCCAGTATTCTATGTCCAGAAAGGGTTATCATTTGTGTTTGTTTACGAGTACAGCATTACACTACGAGGAGGAAGAAAGAAAAGAATATGGAACTCATTTTTTCTTCTAAAAAAACTCATTTTGATGTTGATAAAAATGCAAGCTACTTGGATTTCTTCACATGCAGAGGACATTTCTCCCTCGTTTTTTTTTTCTCTTGTTTTGTCTTAAATGGCTGTCTTATGGTAATCTCACGACTTTGAACTCTAGATATGGGGACTGTTTAGGGTGGGTTGGAATAATTTGGGTATAAAATACAGCTTTTTTTTAAGTTCAGAGACCCATAACTTGTTATCATGACTATTAAGCCTTGGTTTTTCTGAACCGACGCATGCGACATGCGAGGTGCGAGGCCCGCCTCGCACAAATCCGGACTATGTAAGAGATAGTGAGTGGTTTCTATAGGTGCGAGGTGCGCAGACCTCGCACGTCGCAGTCATAGAAACCACTCACTATCTTTTGTGTAGTCCGGATTCGTGCGAGGCGGGCCTCGCACCTCGCACGTCGCATGCGTCGGTTCAGAAAACCAAGGCTTAACACTTTTACTACGTCATACTGCTTTTGACCAATAAAACTGTACGAAAGGACGTGTTTCAATCAATCATGGCTGTTTATCGCTAAAATTTTAACTTTCCTAGCATTTGTTTGTTTTTATCAATTCCCTAGCATTGTTTGTTTTTATCACTTATTTGTTTGCCAACTTTTCTAACTGTAAATTCTTTACGGTACTACAAAATATGCTTTGTGATCGTCATTTGTTTCCCGCATAGATTATCAACGGTGAGTCCAGTGCATTATCGACATGGTCTAAGCCGACTATTGCGTCATACTTGGACAAGCGTTACGGAATGCGCGCTGGTTCGAGTCCTCTTGACGAAGATATTTTCTTATGACATTTTGCTCATTGTATGGGACGGTGCTCACCCAGCGTCATACTGAATTTGAGGAGTTACATAAGATAGCGAAATTAGGTTTCGGAAAGCTGCTATAACGGCTGGAAGGGGTCACCCTGCTGCCCACACCATAGGTTAGTTCCAACAACAGTCAGGAACCGTCCGTAACTATCGTGAGCATGCGTAGTACAGAAAAAGCGTTCCAACACAATCCGAACCAGTCTGAACCGGAAACATGTACTGCAGTCGGGCGTTCCAACAAACTTTTGACATGGGTTCGGAACGGTCAGAAGTAGTCAGCGGATTGAGGCATGTACGGAAGAGTAAGCGAGATGCGCGTGCGCATAAGCTCACCAACGTCTCCTGGATACTGAAGAAAGACATGATCGACTGTTCACATCAATGACGTTAAGATGAAAAGTGACAGTGCAGACAAATAATAAAACTAGAGATTTCATTTAAATTTTCGTCAAAAAGAAAAAGAATGAAAATGATTCGGGTATTGAAATAGTTAATTACAATTTCATCATACAATTTTGATTAAAAGTATAATAAATAACGAACATAAATTAATAATTAAAAAAAACTATTTTTAGATGACAGTCCCGCAGTACACGACATTGAATTAGCGGAATTCTTGCCTTCCATATTTTTTGTCATCTTTTTATAGAAAATTATCGGAATTCTATTTTCTGCTATTAGAATTAGCTGCGAAACGATAATTATTAAGCATCCCGTTCTTAGCAAAGATGACCACATTTATAGCATGTCTGGATTTAGTACATAACGATCTGTGAAAGCGTTCCAAGAGCGTCCAGTCCAATTTCAATCCCATAGCAGATGCTCAACTAGCGCATGCGCATAAGATGGTACAGGAACCGTACATGAACTGATCCATGAACCGCTTGTTGGAACGAACCTCATATCTTCGTACTGTTGGATGATCGTTCACTTCTGTTGAGGCATGTGAACATAAGGCCAGCAGCCTACTGGTAGACCTGCTGAGCTCTTCATGCCACGGATTGCAGTGAAGTAAACAAGACTACGAAATTAAATTTTAGTCTCTAAAAACCTTTCTGTCTTATTTAGTTTCAAACGAAAATAGTTTGATGAAAGCGAGTAATATAATAAGAAAAGACACTAACTACGTATAAGAACCGTGGAAAACGAAAAGTTAATGAAAGCCAAGTAGAGAGATAAGGATGTAGGGAACGAAACTGGCATTACACAGAATTAGGGACGAGATGTCGTGTGGCAGACGAGGGTGAAGAAAGTATTCACTTTCTTGATTAATCCCGGGCCGCGGCACTCGGTCGTAGAGCCTCCCTCCTTTCGCCCCTTCACTCCGGTTCCATTAGCCACTAATGGCGCTTCTTCCGGGGCGCTGATTAACTTCTTCTTACTATGACGACTGAAGAGTGAGAAACATCTTACCTTTCAGCACTGTAACCACTACATCTTGTCCACGTAATTAAATGTCATTGTTCGTCTTTAATAAATACTATTCCTTGCTACTCTTGCATGGAATATTCTGAAACTTGGATCCATGTAGTGTATCACGTTCATTATCAACTCCACCGTAACATCTCCATGTTTATTACTAATATCGTTATGAGTATTATCATAATCATATAAGTCATCAGGCATCCTTATCACCATAATCAGTATCATTATCATTAACATATTTATCATGAAGTAAGCAGATTATCATCATTAACACTCATCACCATCCTAAGCAATATCATTATCATCATAAATATTCTTATTATCATAATCAACATCACTAACATCATTAACATTGTTCTAATAATTAATGTAATTAATCTGTACTCACTAGCTAGATAGCTAGTTAAATAAATAAATAATGTCACCATCATTAACATTATTATAATCATGTGATATAATTAAAATTTGAAGTACATGAGAAAAAACACTACTTTAAGAAAAAAGAGAAAAATCTATATCTATAACTGTAATATTTAATTCTCTTATGAAAATTCTATTAAGATTAAATAATTCTGGATTTATTTTAATAATAATGATCCAGCCTACTCCATCATTTCCTGACTTAGTTGTCTTATGATTGGTGCTTTCTTGGTGTCACCAGGTTCAACGTGGACAGTTGACTGAACAACACAATATGAAGACTGGTTTTGTCCAGATTTTGTATTGTTTTTTGATTCAAGTAAAAGAAGTATAAACTAGCGCACAGTCAGTTGTGGTGATTTCGGAAGTGAAAATAAGTCATTACGCTACCTTATTACGTACCAGTACTGACAATATCATAAAACAAAAAATCACTAGCCTTCGTCCAGCGCTTGAAAATCTTGCACAGATTCGTATATGCAAGGCATAACAAAAGCCTAAACTAACGTAACTAACCTGTCATACATTCGTATATGGCATAACAAAAACCCGCTAAACTGGATAATTTGCTACGGTAGCTTTGACCGTGCTGTTACTGTTACGACCAAATTGAGTTAAATACACAATGTCGCCAACATAAAGACATGACGTTTATCTGTGGCTTCGTTAAAAGGAGAAATTTGTTTTTTTTTCTCTCTCTACCTGCTTCTGAACATTACTGAGAGATAGCACCACTGTTAGCGACAAGATGTATTTGCGTAAATATTGCGAGTAGATTGCGTGGCTTAGATGAGGGACTCGCGAAGGAACAGTTTTGCTTTGACGCATGCGCGGACATCTCATGCAGTAGCAGCGTGATCCTTACTTGAATTTATTTTCGTGTGTACACTCCAGATCAAATCAAGAAGATCCTTTCTTGCTCCAGTTACACTCATTGCATATTATACGAAGGTAGGTTTGGTTAGTTTAGGTTTTTATTAACCAAGTCCGCGCATGCGCAGATAGCCAAGATGATCCTATTGGTCATGGCCCTTATGACAGTTTTTGTTTCGTAATACTGTTAAACAATAATATGATAAAAGCGGTGAATAATTTTATGGCCGCTGAAGTTTTCTTCGTGAAAGTCAAGATATTTTCTCTAAACCATAAATAAAATGGCAACGTAGTCATAATTACGTACTTAATGCTTTGGTGAACATTAATCGGAAATTTACTTTCCTTCATTTGAATGATAATCCCTAAAACACACCTTCTCCCCCTCCCCCTTATTTCGTTGTGATAACTTACTTTAAGATCTTATTACATCTGCATTTTCGTTTGGTGCATTTAAAACACCGCTGTTGTACTGCATAAACCTTGCACTTGACTAATGGAGTGAATTATTTAAGAATATAGTCACGAATTTTACTATCGTCATTTCGATTGTCTTTTGTTTGACACGGCTCGGTACGGCCCGGTGTCTAGTGGCCAGCGAGCAACATAGACTACCGATGATGGTCTACCATGTGTATTATCCAGTTGTTCCCAAAAATCTAAACTAACATAACCTAATCTATCACAGATTCGTATATGCTAGACATAGCTTGAGTTTACATTAGCGTGGAACTTTCGTAATGTCACCAAAGTTATGTTGGTATGACTGAGGAGAAAGCTCTTAACACCTGAAGCTATATAGGCGAAGTACGAGGAACTAACTCAGCGCTAGTTTATCCCACGTAACATATTTCGTCTAGTTTCTACATCATCTTTATACTTACGATTTTCATGAATAAAGTTAAACACGGTTAAATTGTAAATGTGTTCAATATTATGAACAAAAATTCTGAATATGAAATCAAATATGTTGGTAATCAAAAGGTTTTGACAAACAAATTTTAATTATTCTTTTTTGAAGCAAAAATGAAAATGTTATAATTTGCAATCATTATAACTAATTAAAAAAACGACGAACCTGTCTTAATGCTTGATGTTTTCACAATCTCTTGCGCGACAGTCAGATTATCTTGTCTTTTTTTGGTTAGTTAGTGAAGGTACTCAAGTCTTATCATTTACTCCCTCTCTTCTTTATTTTTCTGCCTTCTCAGCTTCTTTTTTCTCTTCATCAAACGATGTAAAGCAAATAAGAACTTCGCACAAAAATTACTTTTTATTTTTCTTTACTCCTCTTCTTCTACTTCTCCTACATTTCTCTTTATCTTGTACTTCATTTTCTTTGATTTCAGAATTAAACTAATCATTCTACAATCGACAAGAAATCTCACAAAAAAATGCACCCCCTTCATGATCTTCTCCTCTCTTTTCTCTTATTCTTCACTTTTTCCCATCTTTCTTTACAGTATTAAAATTGAACGCTATAAGCACTTCCATCTTTAGCACTTGTGTTTCTTCCCTTTGGGTGAAGAAAGCCATGATGAGCGATTTCTAGCTCAGGGATAAAATATTTTCATTGCCGATTTGTTTAAGTAATAATTCATTATTGTTTTGTTTAGTTTCGTAACCTGCGCTACATAAATGGAGAACTCGAAGCTCAATTTTTAGGGCAAACCGAACGGTGTCGGCTTCAATTCTGCGTGTTAGTGGGATTATTCTCATTGCTAAACTACCAGAACGGCCTCGGAGTACACTAAACCTCCTGTCAAATTAAGTAGCCAGTCTTTCCCTGCGCTAAAAGGTGAGCGGAACGTGGTCTCCATCACACCACCTCCTTCTACAGAGTGTCCCATAAGTCTGGAACAACTATGAGAATGACAAGAACCACAACAAGGACAAAGCCAAGGAGAACGAAAAGGACAAAGACAAGGACCACGATGAAGATCATGACATGGGCCAGGACGAGCATCAGGAGAATGATCAAGAAAGGGACCACGAAATTGGGCCACGAAAAGGATCACAAGCACCAGGATTGCGATAAGAACTATGGGATTGACAAGGACCACTATAGGACCACGACAATAACAAAGACAGGGACCACAAAAAAGATTCCAACATGGACCACGATAAGCACCACAAGAATGATCACGATAGGGACCACGACATGGACCACGATACGGATAACGATAGGCAAAATCTCTGAAATACTGTTTCTTCTCCTTTAGAAATACTTCTGAAGCCAGAGTGATGTCGTTAAGTATAGAGGAATGATATTCAAGCGATCCTGTTTGTTGGCAGCCGAAATCACAGGGAATTTACCCTGGAATTAAGTCGGTTGCATCCTAATAGAGCGCCGATTACATAAAACTGGGTGGGAAATCTCGTTAAAAATTCTGAGAGACGTGGTAGACAAACTGCTCAGTGGACCACGAGAACGTCAACAGACCAGCAGATAATAAGTTTTCTTATGTAACTGTTGTGTAAACGGCGCTCTTTCAGGGTGCGATTTAGTTCCAGGGCAAATTTATTTGTGATTATGATTATCAACAAACAGGATCGCTTGAATAGTCCATCATTCCTCGTTACTTAACAACATCACTCTGGTTTCAGAAGTATCTATAAAGAAGAAGAAGAAACAGTATTTCAGAAATTTGACCTATGGTTCCAGACTTATGGGACATTCAGTAGTACGTAGATCATGAAAGCAATGGACTATATCTTCATGCGACCTTTACGCCTTCACAGCAATACAGGATATACCTATTTTCCTTTACACTACAATATAGACCACGACGCTACGGCGCGGGACAAGCATTATGTCTGGACTCACGTTACGAACACCAAAAGTTACCCAGAATTGTCTCTTAATTGATAGAGGGAAAACCTCGAAAAAACCTCAACCAGGTAACTTGTCCCAACCAGGATTTGAACCCGAGCCCGCTCGTTTCATTTTCACAGAGACTAACCGTTACTGCACAGCAGTGGAATATTTAATTTACCTCCAACTTTTGTTTAGAACACTTTATGATGAACCTAAAAATTATAAGGTTATGTGTAGAGCTCGGAATTTTAGGTACTAAAAGTTAAGACTGACACTGAGTGTAGATGAATAGAAGTGGTGCCCGTGAGGAGGGTTTCCAGCTTAGTTCACAAGAGTCTGATATGTAATAATAGACAACAGAGTCAGAAGGACTGAGCAATGGATCTTGTAAACCGTGCGCTAATTTTTAAGTGGTGGTTAAGAGGATTAAAGATCTTTAACGATACCAAAGGGAAAATACTGAATAAAATGAATGGCATTTCAAAGAAGTGGAGGTATGGCAATGATCTTGTAAATCGTGCGCTAGTTTGTAAGTGGTGGTTAAGAGAATTAGAGATCTTTAGCTGTACCGAAGGGAAAATACTGAATGACATCTCAAAGAAGTGGGGGCATGGCTTTTATATTTATAAACTATAGGGAGGAACAATATTAACTTTTAGCACCTAAAATTCCGGGTTCTACTTATGTGTAATATTCAGTTTTTGTATGATACAGGATTTGCCATCGAAACGCATGGGAGTATAGAGGTAGAGCTACGTGCTCTAGATAGCACTAGATAGATAGTTTGATAGACACGACGCTTCGACTTCCTTTAACCCTCGGGAAAGACACAGAACTCAATTTCACAGGAGACTGGGTGGACTCCATGGCTATTCTGCAAGTTTTGGCAAATAAAAAGAATCTGAAATCACTCGCAATTGAGCCCAGAGACTTCCAGTTCGTAATCAGTTGATCCACGAATTAATTTTCCCGACCGTCAGATTTAGATTCAACTTTTTTTTATTCATCCTTACTTTTGTTCCCTCTTCCATTCTCTACACGCGCTTCCCTCATATTTTCCTAACCAAACATCGATTTATAGGAGGAGGTATGTATAACGCGACAACGGGAATTACGTAAATTGTATCAGTTATTTTAACGTGTGAAGCTATAACTGAAAATGTTCACAAAATCCTGTAATTCGTCAGTGGTTTTTGTATTGAAATTTCAACGTTACCACTTTGAAACAAGCACGATATTGTGCTTTTCCAGTATATGTGCCACACTGAACGCTATCGAAAATAACTTTATTTCAGTAAAAAAAAAGGAGTTTTGTAAATCGCCTGTGTGTTTCCTACAAAGCAGAATCGCCGTCGGCAATACATCTTCACGTGAGCGAGAATATGGGGACGCCGCTGCGCTTATCGGAATACGGTTCCGGGAACCGCTCTTCTGCATCTAAGCCCCCGGACTCCTCTTGCACATAAAAGGTGAATATATCGTCTGCACGGTTGTATAGTGGACCTTATTGATTTTACAATTAAATGTAATTATCGGGATGTTACCCAAACTTAAGTTGTCCGCTGCATATGGACCATTCGACGTTAGAATATGAGAATCGATTAATTATTGTAGGCTAGATGACACAGTAATGCGAAAGAAAATGTCTCACGTGTAAAGGCTGGTTCACAATAAACCGGTAACGGAAACGACAACGAGAGCGAGAACGGAAACAATGTTAAAATAAATGTATTTAAATGTGAGCATTCACATTAGTTAAGTGTGAATACTCACATTTAAATACATTTATTTTAACATTTCCGTTCTTGTTCTCGTTGTAGTTTCCGTTCCCAGTTTATTGTGAATCAGTCTTAATTGTTCTATTCATACTCGGTCTTCCCTAAACTGTTTCCATTTCAAAATTTTATACATACACGAATTACCGTATTTTATCATATATACTAAGATTTTTTACTATAATTACTTACTGGCTTTTAAGGAACCCGGGGGTTCATTGCCGCCCTCACATAAGCCCGCCATTGGTCCCTATCCTGAGCAAGATTAATCCAGTCTCTATCATCATATCCCACCTCCCTCAAATCCATTTTAATAATATCTTCCCATCTACGTCTCGGCCTCCCCAAAGGTCTTTTCCCCTCTGGCCTCCCAACTAACACTCTATATGCATTTCTGGATTCGCCCATACGTACTACATGCCCTGCCCATCTCAAACGTCTGGATTTAATGTTCCTAATTATGTCAGGTGAAGGATACAATTCGTACAGCTCTGTGTTGTGTAACTTTCTCCATTCTCCTGTAACTTCATCTCTTTTAGCCCCAAATATTTCTCTAAGAACCTTATTCTCAAACACCCTTAACCTATGTTCCTCTCTCAAAGTGAGAGTCCAAGTTTCACAGCCATACAGAACAACCGGTAATATAACTGTTTTATAAATTCTAACTTCCAGACTTTTTGACAACAGACTAAATGACAAAAGCTTCTCAATCGAATAATAACACGCATTTCCCATATTTATTCTGCGTTTAATTTTAATTTTACTATACTATTGATATTAAATTAAATTACGCACATTTCCTTCATCTCAAAGGACATTGGAATTCTTTAAACCAGTTTCTGGTGGGTAGTTATGTACGGAATTTGTTTCTCATCCAGGGTTTAAGCCACAGTCGCATTCGTCTCATTTTGTTACTCGACTTCTAAAAATGCAACAAACTTTCAAAGTAATTGTGCAAAAATGCGACATCCACATTGGACTTCAGAAACGAAGATGGTAAGAGAGAAAATGAAATCGGATATGTGTTTGAACTGATCAATTCTGGAGAATCTGATTATAAATGAAATGCTAATGGTATGGGCAATGTTCAAGAAGATATTGACCAATAGATGTTCAGGAATGGATTTCAAAGAGTTTGTACAATTCATGTATGTTAACAAGTTAAGTGAACGATTTCTTCCAATTGATTTATACAATTCCATCGCATACTCTAAATTGTGAGCTAGAGTTTAGTTGCATGAATCTTGTAAAAACTGTAATTAGAAACCGTCTTTCAGGAAAAAGAGTTAGCACTCTGCTAACAAAAAGTCTTGAAGGACCTATTCGTAGAGAATTTCAATGTTTAGAGTCCCCATAAAATAACGTACTGTGTTTTTAATGAGATGTAAATTCGGTAGTAATTGATTCTGAACATACCTACGCCTAATGATTTACTTACATAAGTAGATCTAGAGCGTGGTAAGATGGATTGAAAGTAATAAAACTCCGAGAAATAAATTGTATAACTTTTTGTTTCTGTTTAGAATATTGCACAAGCTTTTCGCAATTTGCACAAATATAACTTTTCGTTTGTGCATTTTTGCGACAATTATTTATTTTCTAGTTTAAACCCTGCCCGTAAATTTTCAGACGTGAAGGCCCATATCAAGGATCTGCTAACAATAGACCTGTATCTGATCCGTCTAGGTTATGCATTCTCTTTATATTTTTGTCCTCCTTTCTAACTCTACTAAAAGTACCGTTAGAAGTCGTCTAAACTAAGATACACTTAGTAGTAATAAAATCATTCACAATTTTAGTACAACATACAAATCAGAGCTCTATCTACCCTCTATTGGTTTCAGTTGTTATAAAATAGCATTTCACTATTCTTATACGAATGTCTTCAATACACTGCCCAATGTTGAAACCCTTGAAAACTCGAGATAAAATATTCAGGAGAGAATTAACAAAATTTCTGCATGATATTACCCTCTACTCAACTGATGAATTAGTAATGCTTGTAAATTGAATTAGTTTGTTTCCTATGAGGGGGGGGGGGGATAAGAAGCAAAGGTATACAAGTGACGTTTCTAAGAATATGAATTAAATGCATCCGGGTAAGTTAAAACATTTAAAATTGTAATGACAAACCACACCACACATTAAAATTGAAATAAAATTTTCACGGAATTTACGAAATCTTTAAGTACTTTCAACCGCATATAGCTTAAGTGCACTTATATCCCTTTGCTTCTGACTCCCTCCTATGTATTGTATATTTTTGTGTAGCTTTTAACTTGTTTCACAGCTCAAGCTACAAAGCTGATATTAGGATCTGTGAAATACAAGAAATGATAAATTTCTGTTATATGACTTAAAGTACGAGTATAAAATTAAAAAAAAATCATAGAATGTATTTTACGAAAATATATTTTAAATTATAATTATTTAAGTTTATTTTTCTGACTCCTGTATTTTAGCAATACATTATACAAGGATAATTAAAAAAAATTACAAAAAGAAATCCTAAAATATGACAGGTGTTCGTCAGAATTCAACGAATATTACAACGATGGAAATAAACTACCATAATTTAAATTTAACTTGATTGCTTTCTCCAATCAACAGCTTGTAGAGTGCATGGCCATTTGTTTGATCCTAGAACTGGTATTTATATATATTTTTAAACTCTTCTCAAAAATAAATATGAATCTAGTCCATTCATTCATTCATTCCCTGTAAATTCTTTACGGTATTATAAAACATGCTTTGCGATCGACATTTGTTTCCCGCATAGATAGTCAACTGAAAATGGCAACTCCATTCTAACGTTTTGGTGAAGCTAACATTAGTGAAATAGAATTTTAGTATGTCAATTAATATTTTATTGTATTAGAGTGCTTTATTTATTCTAATCGTTAGCCTATATATTTCCTTCTGTTTTTATCACCTCCCTACTATTTATTTCTTTGTTTGCTAACATTTCAAACTGCAAATTTTTTACAATAGGATACTATAAAAACGCATTGTTATCGTCATTCAACTGAAATTGGCGGCATTAATTAAATCTCACTTCTCTAGTGAGATTACTGTTGATAAATGGTTGGTTGAAACTGAACGAATTCTTACACGGGATTTTTTACTGATTGAATGAGCGGAATTGTCTCAGTAATATATTAGCAGGACTCAGTCGGCTAAGGTGCTTTCCTGCCGATTCGAAGTTGCGTTCTGGCGCGGATTCGATTGCCACTTGGGCTGATTAGCTACCTGGTTGGGTTTTTCCGAGCTTTCCCCAACTTAAGGCGAATGTCAGGTAATCAATAGCGAATCCTCGGCCTCATCTCACCAAGTATCACCTCGTTATCATCAATACCATCGACTAGTGCTGCTTATGATTAGGTTTTCTCCATAGCGGTTGTTTGCGCGCTTTCAATCGGATACCTCCGGTTACCTCCGATTGATGCAGCGCAGGTTGTATATCTGCTGCGGCGCAGACATCACTTTCCGCTGAGCATCCCTTTAATCGGATCAGGTAGTGATTCGAGTCCGCTGACGTCCGCGTATCTTTTGAAATAAGTTGTAATTTGTTGTTGTATATTCTCTCTTTTATGTTTATCTCTCTCTCTCTTTCTTCGGCTTTTTTTTGTGTTGCTTAAAGTGCTACGTTAGCTGACAGATTTTTTTTTATAGTTTTGAAATTCATAGTATATGTGGAAAGACGTATTAGTTTCATGTCATTGATCAAATTAATAACATTCAATCTAACTGCAAAACTAACGCAGAAGTAAAGTTTTTCAGTGGGTAATGTAAACATTTATAGTTTAATTCTCCTAGAAACTCTCGTTTAATCGCAAACAGGGTTTGTCAATTATTATTCTAATTGGTTTAGTTTAACATAAAATATATCAAGGGAGCTTCAGAATGGAACAAAAGAAACGTGGGCTATCAGTGGGTTAAAGTTTACTGTCCAACATAATTTATTCAGATTCTTCACCGAACAGGATTGCGATCATTGTGTCAAAGGGTGTCAGTATTTGAACTGCCTCTTCTGAAACGCACTCTTTCTCTGTAATAAAAATATAAGCGGATATCAACTTAAGAATAATTGTAATTATATTATTACCACATGTTTCTTTAGTTTCACTAAGAAGTATTTTAATCCAAACAGTAAGAAAATATAACTCAAGTTGACTGAACAACAAAATATAACTCAAGTCGTCTTGTAAATATTTCATATGTTTTTTATTGCCTCGAAAGTTAAGTTTTAGAGAAATTTCAAGATTTTCCTAGACTGTGAGCCTTTGGGAAAAATACCACTAAAACAATTTAAAAATAAATCGTATCAAATGTTTTGCGTAATTGTTTTCATCAAGTTCGCGTTTGTGCGATCGCTTCAAATGGTCTAACAAATTCGAAGTTCCACCACCCTTAGAGTAAATTCGCCCACAAAGTTTACAATGTGCGACTTTATTATTACATTAAACTAAATTAAAGAATTTCCACGCGACGGATATCCGATTTGGTGCCATTTTATTCCACTCACAACTACAGTCAGTCCGTACGCGCCGGTCGTACTTGAGCTAACTGTCGCATCGCTCCGAACCCCCGCATCCCTCCGTATGTCCCCTGTTCCACCTACGGTAGTACCGGAGATCACCGGTGGAGAGCTTTATTCGTAATCTCCGATTCCTCCGCGGTAGTAGTCACTCCGATGAGTAGTACTGCCATCGACACTAAATAACCTAGTAGTTGAAATAGCGTCGTTAAATAACCAACTAAAAATATATACCTATTAGTATAAAAATAACGAACTCATAAAATAAACCTTAGTTCTTAATAAGGAAAAGCACATTTGACAATCAAATTAAAATAATAAAATCTGCTTGTTCTGATGATGATGATGATGATGATGATGATGATGATGATGATGATGATGATGATGATGATGATGATGATGATGATATTTCCGTAAATAATATGTAACAGTAAATAAACATTTGAGATAATATTCAGGTCATGTAAATCTCATTTAGTTTAAAAAATAAGATAACACAAACTGCTTTGTCTGTTCCTGTACAAACATGTCTCTTCCATTACAAGATTTCTCTCTCTCATTTCCCTGGGCGAAGTTTTGCGCTGGTTTGCAATGATGCTACAAAATTTGCATCGCTATGGTCGCGCAGATTCAGGAAGGGCGCACGTCTTCCTGCCGCAGGGTCGATAGAGCGGTTACATCATCACCTCGTATGGCACTTCTTTAATTAGGGCGACCTCTATGTTTGTTTGGACAATATTTGAATAAGGTATCCTCCAGAGCGTCGGGTAATATATTACCGGGGTACACGCAAGTCAAAACTACAATATTGAAACTGCTGAGAGAGTCATAAATTACCCACTTCAAAAACAAGTCACTTGTAACTTATGTAACGTTTAATGCATTTTAAATAATAAAAATGAATCTAGGAAACATCACAACTCAGTGCGTTACTGCTTCATAATGTAGGTCTAAGCCGTTTTTTTTGCGATGAGTGATATTTTTGCTCTAACTAAATCTATTCCGTTCTCATCTGTGGTTCCAGTGGTACCGTGTCCGGGTACAAAGCAGACTCCGGTTTTATTTCCGGCAGAGAACTAGATGTTAATCACTCTGCCATAGGAACTTGCATAATCCTTTGTTTTGTATTTATCCTGTATTCTCTTACTTAAGTAGCTATCTTGTGCCAAGGTCCACCTAACTAGGGATTCATTTTACATTCGTATATATGGCATCATTCATATGAACCGGATGTTTTATTTATTTTCCTATTTCTATGTAAAGTATCTCTGGGAAAATCGCTCACCTATGTAGATGATGTTAATAATAATCTCTTTCTTCCTGTAAAAAAACATCAGCACCCTTCGCTCTGTGTTTCTCGCAGTTCGGTGATCATATTGTTCTTCAAATTATTAATTGTTCCTGGTCGATCCTTATAAAGTATATTTTTAAGATAACCCCACAAGAAATAATCCGGTGACTTTAGGTCAGGTGATTTGGGCGGCCAGAAATTTGTATGAAGTGCTCTAACTTTAAAGTAACTTGTGATTGAGAGAACCAAGTGATATTTAGGATCTCGGGTAGCCTCATATTTAAACTCAGGAAGTATGTGCAGCAATGAATTCGTTTCTCATGATCCGGCTTTCGCAGCTCGAGTATGGCCGCAGTTTCTCTATCTTTGCCGCTCTTTGACAGGTGGAGTATGATGTATGATGTAACGATATCTGAGAAGATTTCTGCAAATAAGCAGAAGTTACTTTGATGATTGAGCACTTCCTAAAAAGGAGAATATATATGGGAATGTGCACAAATTGGCTGATATAGAAATTGCTCGATATAGACCAGGGAGTTATACATACACAGTAATTGGATGAGAAGGAAATCTTAGTCGTTGGAACCGTTACAAATAACTATTATCATCAGCAATGAAAAGGGCTCAATCTAAACCTCTTATAAACGTTGCTTCCTCCTTCATTTACATATATCATTATTTTCATATCAGTAACCAAATAGTCTAGTGGATTAGGAAGAGCCTGTGATACTGCTTCATTTTTGGTCGTAATAGAATGCCATTTTTAATTGTTTCGTTACAACTGATTTCCAATAATTAATTATTAATTTTATCTCTGAAATTTTAGAGAACTAATATTTTTTGCCGTCGATAATAATACAGAAAGAATTCTTCCCCATGCTTTTCCTTCTACTATATTTTATTACATGTAAAAAAAAATATAACCATAACCGAACCTATGTAAATGCATATTAATAGATATACGCTTCATTTACTGCTTTCAGTTCATGAGGCTTAACTATATATTACTATTAGTGTAGATTACATTCAAAGATAATATCTTCAATTGAAATATACGAGGTGCTTCCAGGATCTAAGTTTCCCTTGAGCCGATTGGAGAAATAAAACACAATTTTACAGAAAGATTTATTGGAACAGATACAGCAATTGTTGAGCTATTTTTCAACATACTCCCCACCGGAATTGAGACACTTGTCATATAGTGGGGTCAACTTTTGTATCCCTAAGTCTGCCACCTGGGATCGAAACCAGTGTGTGATTGCCGTCTGCATCTCTGTGTCACTGTGAAAATGTTGACCGGACAAGAATATCTTGACGTATAAGAAAAGATAATAATCACTGGGAGCGAGATCCGGGCTGTAGGGTGGATGTTGAAACACCTTCCAGCGTAACTCCTGCAGAAGATCTCTCTCCCTATCATTGTTGTAGCTGCTTCAATAAATCTTTTTATTAAATTGTGTTTTCTTTCTTTAAACAGCCCCAGGAAAACTTACCTTTAGGACGCTCCTAGTATAAAAGAAACAAAAAGGAGGCGTACGTGCAGATGATGTTCGTATTGAATTGGAATGTCTGTTGTTTGAAACATTGATTGTTCTAAATAATAACAAACGTATCTAGTGATTTAATAACTCATAACAATTATATGTTTTGTCACATTACGTAACTGATAATGTAACAAGACCTTGGCGAACATTTCACTACAAAAGTAGTGATCTAATTGTGAGTCTTTTATTATTAGAGCAAATACGAACAATATGTTACTGCAAAGACAAGCGGGAGTACAAGTCTGTTTGTTGTGAAAGTTATAATGTCACACATATTGTTTTCTTTTTGTTCACGTGTTTACAGTCGAAAAGTCTAGTGAGATTTTTATATGATTAATTTGTCAGTAGGAGCCAGACATCTGTTTACAACGTTCACATCTACAGATAATGCCGACGTGACAAAAATGTGTACGTATACGATTAAACGACTTAAAGCGTGTACAATATGTAGTCTATTTATTACCAGACATAATCACACAAAACTGCTGATCGAGCAACAGAATGCAATATTTTTTTGATACCGGAAGATTCAAAATTCAATTCTCGAAATCACCTAACCTTACCCAATTTACATTAATTTTCTCGGTATTTGCATTGAAATAGGAGAGTGGTCTCTTAAAATTGACTACCGCTGTTGTATTCCAAATTAATTCCGGTTTCTTAAATAATAATAACGATGATGATGATGATTATTATTATTATTATTATTATTATTATTATTATTATTATTATTATTATTATTATTATTATTATTATTATTATTATTAAGAATTTGTAAATTTAAGAGTGGGATTGTAAATCCATGAATCAGAAGTTTTTGTTTTTCCTTTATAGAATGCACCTTTTTTGTGATGAAGGAATTCTTTATATATCACTAATAATGTCAGAGATAAAAGTTCTTCAACATTCGCGCATGTCACTTTATTTGAAGAGTTCAGAACCATAGTGGGCCAAGCGCCATTTACTAAAACCGTAGGAAACAAGGGTGAAAATGAAGTTATTACCATAATTTAATGGAAACATATAGCAAATAAAATAAAGTATACACATTAAAACTAAATGATATGTCAGTCTTCATTAAATTATGGTATTCACTTAACTTTAACCCTTGCTTTCTCCGTTTTTAATAAATGGCGCTTGGCCCACTGTGGATCTGAACACCTCATTTGTCCTTTAAATTTATCCTCTGTCGCATGTCTTCCCTTATCATCTCCGTTTTTTCTTCCAATGTAGAGTCGGCTCTGGCCGCCACCGAACGTGGACCCCGTGGTGTGTGGTCATTAGTTGCTCGTGGTAGTGCTATGTACCGTGGGCTCTCTCCTGGACTCATGGTGGCTCGTGGGGCCGGGGTTGAGCAACCGCGGTGATGCCTACGCGGGAAGCTAAAACTATTCTGTAGGCTGTAGGGAGATTTCGGAGGCGGCCTGTAGGAGAATCTGTAGCGCGGGGGACCTTAGGGCATGCACATCGTCCCAATCCTCTAGGGGGAATAATAGACAGACTACCAGCTTCTTCTTTCTTGGTTATTTAACGACCTTGTAACAATTACTAGCTTATTTAGAGTCAGTGGTATCGGTGATAACGAGATAGTGACGAGATGGAAAGGTCAAAGATTCGCTATAGGATATCTGTCATTCACCTTGCGATTGGGAAAAACCAGGTAATCAGCCAAAGTTGGAATAGAAAATAATAATAATAATAATAATAATAATAATAATAATAATAATATCATATATGACCAGTTCCGGACTTCTTCTTTGCCTCAGTGTTTTGTGATCGAGTACGGCGATTATTATGAGGGCAGTGGTGGCTGTCAGGATTGTGAAATGATTACGAAAGAAAATAAAATATTTTTAGAAAGGATAAATATCACATCCCATTGACAATGGCCGAGATTTGAGAGTGGATCTTTGGTGTGAGAAAGAAACACCTCAACTATTGGTAGCTAAAGGAACGTTAATAATAATAATAATAATAATAATAATAATAATAATAATAATAATAATGATAATGATAATGATAATGATAATGATAATGATAATGATAATGATCATAATACTCGTCGTAGATGCTGAAAAACGACTGTGACCTGCACTAACTTTCATTGAAACGCGTGCATTGTGTTGTTCTACAATATGTTGACTCAAATTGGATGACAAATTGAATCATACTCTTAAATGTAGAATGTATGTTCGTAATTTTTTTTTCTGACTCGTATAATGAAAGTGCAGCCTAATTTTATTGGAGAGATGATGGCGGCATCGCAGAAGTGTGAATGTCTCGTGCTGACGTGATAAGTCGTACTGAAATCGGTCGCAGTAATGAGAGCGGACGCTTTGCGCAGAGACCGTCCTAAGCTGTCGTGAAGGAGGTTCTCACGGGGACCGTTGTGTTGTACGAAACGGGACAGGACAGCGTCATCAGCGATTATTTAAAAGGTTTCCTCAGCGTCGTACAGTCTGTATGAAAAGTAAGCATCCTGCCCCTTACAAGACAATGTTTTCCCTGGACTTGGTTTCAGAAGATAAACATTTTCATAGCAACTTCGGAAACTACTGCCAAAAAGGGGAGATTAAAGACTAAATACAACTAATGTTAAAAAATACTATTGTATAATTAGCCTGATTTACTTCACGGAGCAGTTGACCTGGTTGGCAAGTTGGTATAGCGCTGGCCTTCTATGCCCAAGGTTGCGGGTTCGATCCCGGGCCAGGTCGATGGCATTTAAGTGTGCTTAAATGTGACAGGCTCATGTCAGTAGATTTACTGGCATGTAAAAGAACTCCTGCGGGACAAAATTCCGGCACACCGACGACGCTGATATAACCTCTGCAGTTGCGAGCGTCGTTAAATAAAACATAACATAACACTTCACGGAGCAACTTGTACTAAAAATGGAGATTAGCTACAAAGTGACACTTAGAAATAACATGTGTGTTGTTCTGATAAGTTAAAGTTTACAATTTTTATTTATATACAGTATGTATATGTATATACAGTGCGTTCGCTTCCCCCTGCTGCCGGGCGATGAACAGCAAGCACGCGGAGCAGCAATAATATAGCCTACCAACGTGCTGCCACCCGTACTTAAGAATCACTCAACAGCTGTCCATAATTTTCAGTCAGCTGATCTTGCTTTACTGAAGCGCTTTAAAAAAAAGCCTCAAGGCTACGCGTTGTGGTTTCCGTGAGCAGTCAGATGTCATTGACAAGATGTCAAGAATGCATCACTGCAGATAGACACCACTTTCAGCATCTTTGGTTACAAGGTTAGTACTCAAGTGATAACAATAAATGAGAGGATAAGTTTGAGGATTGATACATGTCGCTAACTAATACTCCGCGCTTGCTGGCCGGCCGCAGGGGGAAGCGAACGCACTGTATATTTATTTACAAATTCCACCCAACAAAACACCAATAAAAGTAGAATATTTACAAGACAAACATTTTCACCTACATAATATTCGGCATCATCAAAGGCCTGTTTCATAAGAGCTAGTAGTCTTGTGATAAAAGTATTTATTTCCAATACGTTTCGATTGCAGCGATATTTCACTACTTAATTAACTTGTTATTCCCAGAACATGAATTTTATCAGCAATCGAAAAGTATTGGGAATAAATTTGAATAAGGAACAAAAAAAAAAGTTTCCTTCTCAGGCAGGATTCGAACCACGAAATTCTTAATTACCGGTACCAGTTTATCGTGCTCTGAGTGAACAGGGCTCTGAAATCAGCTACAAGGATCGGTCCGGTTTTTTTGCCACTACTGTACATATATGGATAAAAAAATTACAAAATAGTTGTATTTTACGAAGAAACAGTGAATTGTACTACTAAATAATGTAGAGTGGAGACTAATATTATTAAAGCACAAATAGTATAAGTGTTAATATCAAGCAAACATTAATATATGAACTCTTGTGGAGAATTTGACTCTCGATACGCGGAAGGATTAAATGTCCTCGCTTTGTAATGTCAAGAATATTTTTGGTGCTGTTCATAGACTGGTAATTGCTGTGAATAGAAGTTTAAATGGAGCATCATAACTTCTTTCTGTGGACTCGAGGCCAGTACGTCCTTGGAACTTGTTTGCCATGTTTCTTCTGACAATTAACAAATTGAACCAAGTCCAAAATAATCTTAAGTTTGTGACCCAGCTGCTTACTATTATGAGCTAAGAATCTTTCTGCGTAAAGTCATTTTAAATTGATAATTCACTTTCTCGTTTCTAAGATTACTTATTTTAAAATAATCCAGCTGTGAATCCGAGTGGGTTGGTCAAAGAGTTCGCGCTAGGTAAATTTTGGTTCATTAGCATATACGCAGAACTGTATGAACTTGGAAAGAAATAATTGGACTTCCGTCCATATACAACATCCTGCTCTTTTTTTGAATATGAAATGTAGAAGAAATCTAACCCTCTGATAGTAACAGGGATTGAGATATATTATGTATTACATCGGTATTTCTGTTTATTATTTTGTGCCCATCAATGTAATCTCACTTCATTGTTCTAAGAATCAGAATATTTGTTGCCCTAACGACAGTCCCGATATTTCCGGTTCTAAGTGGATTTAATTCTTCCTCGGGGTTCTTCACCACCCTTGTTACCTTCCATGGTGGCAAATATTTCCTCTTCCTTTTATTTGAATTGTGACCTTTTACATATAAGTAATTTAATTTTACAATGATACGAAAGTAGCGATTGACGTGTTAGACATAATGATACTTGGTTACACAGTTTCAAGATACATGCGTCGTTGGCCACTCTGTTGTTTGGATTTCTAGGTCTAGCTGTTCTAAATGCATTGGTCCTATATACGTCTACAAAATCGCAACGAAAACTAAAAAGAAGGGAATTTTTTTAAGAAACTGGTTTTCTAACTTGTACATCCTCGCATGAAATTACATTTAGACAAGAATTTGTCCGTAAGATCTTAGTGAACACATCTTCATTTTTAGAGATGAAACGAGGCAGGGATCTCGAAGGGATCGAACTTAGGCCCATGAAGCTAAGCAGATATTCTAGGTGTTATTTTTACTCTCCAGAAAATGACATAAAAGTGAAGACAAGTAGTTCAAAGCGTGGCAGACCATTTTCTAGTGAGGAGAGGAAGGATATTACCATAAACTTTTTCGGTGCCTGAAAACTATATCATTATGTACTTTTATTATAGTTCAATTACTCTTTGTGTGTAGGAAAGTCATAATTTAATTGTTTCATAAATTGTTCATTTACATGTTAAATGCCTGGGGTGGTATGCAACCCCTGTTACCAACGATTGCTGTACTATTCATGTTTCCAGCGGAGGGCTAATTTTGCCTATCTTTACTATCCTGAATTTACAAAAGGAATACATGTGGTAATATATTTGCTACACTGGTTTTGTTATGAATCCATGAAAATAAATATGTACGATAATAAAATTTACTATTTTCAAAACCGGATTTCGCTAACTAACGTAGCTCCCAAAATTCATCACGGTGCTGGGTGGACACGGTCCCACATACTGGTCGAAATTTAATGAGAAAATCCCTTGCTCTGAATACAGGGCCGGCCATAAGTCACCGTACGTATTGATATGTCTTACTTACCTAATCCAATGTGTCTGTGTAAGCTCTATCATTGTCTATGCAGAGTTGGATACCTCTCCAGGTCCTTTGTGACATTTTACATAACTGCTGTGGTGTTATGTCTGCAAAGACAGCTGTCATAGCGTCTTTCAGTTCGTCGTTTGTTAGATACCGTCTAGTAGCCACTTTTTCTTTTATGTACTCCCACAGGCCGTTGACCGGTATTGTCAAGTCGGGACTTCGTGGAGGCCATGGTAATGGTGCTGGTAATTTGGATCCAACAACTGCAGCACATGTGTCGAGTCTGACGACTAGTAGACCACTTCGGGGCTGTCTTTTACACTGACAATAATGAACGCTCGCTTTCCCAAGCTAAGAACGGTGCTTTTCTTAGGGGGGCCTTCCAAATCTCCTTCCAAACTGTGTCATAATTGGCTGCTTTGTCTGCCCCGTGTGCTGCCTTTCGTGGACCCAAACACTCTTCAAGCGAATAATTACTGTATTCTTATCTACCACCTTACTCATAATTCCACTATCGTTATTCATCTGTTATTGTCACTGCTACCAAATGTTTTGGTCATTGACTCATGTCCGTAGATTTACTGGCATGTAAAAGAACTTCTGAGGGACAAAATTCCGGCACACCGACGACGCTGATATAACTCGGCAGTTTTGAGCGTCGTTGAATAAAACATAACATTTTTCAACTGTCTTTCAGTGTCGCCACATCCTTTTGTCACCAGGTTTAGTAATTAGTAATTCTACAGTATATTATATAGTATACATCTAAGGATACTGTGACTTATGGTCCGTCCTTTATATGTAATATTCTGTTCCTTCATAAGAGAGAATTTTAAAGGAAAATATCGTCTTTTGCCTGTCTTCTCTGTCCACTATTTTTAAAAAACTTAATTTATACATGGTAAAAATTATTGGTTACATTGATATTGTTGTAAATCCTTACAAATAAATACGAATGTTACTGTTTAGTCGTTACGTGATACTGAAATCTAAATATGGTAATAAAAGTTGAGAGACATTAAATGTATCATTGCGCATTCTGTTTTACTCCCTCCACATTTTTCTGCACGCCATTTCTCAGAAACATCTTTAAGAAATTTTTAATATGAACATTCTATCATGACATACAATCCTTAGAATTATTTTTTATATTTCCGGCTTTTCAGATATAATTCTCAGAAGTATGAATGTCTTAAACGCTTTAATTTTGTGATTATATATATCTCATTAGATCCTCAGTCCTTGTACTCAATGATTTTCCTTGTGAGTAAGCTTCTGATGTCTTTATTCTGTTCGTTGACTTCTTAATGAAGTTATTTCTCTCGAGTAAACACTAAATTATACCAGGAAGTCTAACGATAAGGGAGCAAATAATGATCACTATAAAGGGCCAAAATAATTATATGATGCGTGACAACTGTTGGTATAGCACTTATCAAACGGGCCTAAACTTACCAGTAGTCTATTTCGGGGAAGGAAATGGAGGTGATCGACAGAATGTCTAAATTTCTGTGTAAGTTCATATCATTTTAGTAGTTATTTAACGATACTGTATCAACTGCTAGGTTATTTAGCGTTGATGAAATCGGTGATAGCGAGATGATATTTAGCGATATGAGGCAAGGATTTTCCACAGTGTTACCTGACTTTCGCCTTGTAGTTCGAAAACCCAGCCATGTAATCAGTCCAAGCAGGAATCGAACCCACACCCAAGCGTAGTTCAGGATCAACAAGCAATGCTATGAGCTATGATGGTAAGGTGTACAGTTTCTTATAAAAAGCCACATCTAAATTAAGAAATTTTGGTAAAATGAAAAGAAGAAAGTTAGGGGGATAAAAAGAGAAAAGAGAGACAAAACAGGACTGAGAGGGAATAGCAGAAGAAGAAAATGTGGTGTCGTCAGAGAATATCCATTAAAAAAGCGACACCTTCTCCAGCCTCCTTAATGTTTGGGACGCAGATTTATAGAATCTGATATCAGCTGTCAGACTACTAAGAATATGACAGCGCGAGTAAACCAGTCCCTACGAATTTATTATGTATTTAAGAAAATGTGACAAATGCTGAAATAAATGGCAACTATAAGTTAATTTAATTTCGCTGTTAAGATAAAGCAAATATTTTATCCGTATTTACTTACAGGTCTAAATAAAATAGTACACTTATGTTAAATTGTACTGAAAAGAAACAAAATTGACAGAATACTATAAAAACAACCACTTTTCCTTAATACACTCAAGATAAGAGAAAGTCAAACGTGTTTCACCGTTCACCGTTTCTACTAGAGAATCCGTGATAAATGCTGTATTCAGAGAGTCAAGTATTGCCCCAAAAATAGGCCAAAGCATCTAAGAGATGTTGTAACGTCTCATGGATATGAGAAAAGAAAACTGTTACAGTAAACGTTAGACTATAACCTAATTATTAAATTGTTCCTTAATTGAAAACAGCAGGGATGAAATATTTTGGGATATTTTTTTACCAACTTGTATCATCACAGCAATCTTTTCTTTTTCTGTCACGGAAAACTACGTTCTCGTTTTCAATTAATCATGTCTACAATAACGGGACAGCCACCGGCGTAGCTCAGGCAGTAGCACGTCTTCCTGCTTATCCGGTGTTACGCTTGGACGTGGTCTGAATACCAGTAGAGTTTTTCCGAGGTTTTTCCCAACCGTACGGAACATGTAAGGTAATCTATGGCGAATCCTCATCTCTCCAAATATCACCTCGCTATCACCAGTTTCATCGACGCTAAATAACTCAGTAGTTGATATAGTGTCATTAAATAACTAATAAAAAAAGAATGGGACCCAGTCCTTTTTGTGTCCCGATGTGCGACCCATTACTACTACTACTACTACTACTACTACTACTACTACTAGTCCATACCTGTGGAATAACGGTTAGCGCGTCTGACCGCGAAACCAGGTGGCTCGGGTTCGAATCCCGGTCGGGGCAAGTTACCTGGTTGAAGTTTTTCCCGGGGGTTTCCCTCAACCCAATACGAGCAAATGCTGGGTAACTTTCGGTGCTGGACCCCAGACTCATTTCACCGGCATTATCACCTTCGTTTCATTCAGACGCTAAATAACCTAGATGTTGACACAGCGTCGTAAAATAACCCAATAAAAATACTACTACTATTACCATTATCACTGCTATTGTTACTATATTTATTTATTACTTACGTACATCATACTAGTAGGAATAGGCCTATTAGAAGAAGCAACAAAGAAATGATAGCTGCAGTAGTAGTAATACTAGAATAAAGGTTGGTTGTTGTTGGGATAGGAGAGAGTTGGGTAGTATCGGACATCGGGTAATATCGGACAGTGAGTTTCTTTCATCTAAGCCAGATGATAGTACCTGAATGACATGGTTACGTTTCTGTGATGTCGCATATAGTTACGTAACCACGTCATTCAGGTACTACCATTTATGGTAGATGAAAGAAATGCACTGTTCGATATTACCCGATGTCCGATACTACCCAACTCTCCCCTAAGCCTTAAGGGGACACTATGGTGAAATAATGGTGGAAAATTAATAAAATCGACTTAAAAATTTATTGTGACTCTCTATTTAGACCGAGGTCAAAAAACTAATTAATTTATGTTCCCATGACTATTTTGAAGCTTTTGAGCTAATATGAACTAAAAATTGTGAAAATTGTGACGCAAGGAGCCTTTTTAGTGACATCAATATAAAATATATTAAAAAAATATTACTTCCAAACTATTAGCCCTAATGGCACCAAATTTTGTACAGATGATAGTATTGTAGGCATGTTTGTGTAGTTTAAAATTCATAAATTTCGGATGAAAATTGTAAAAGATTTAAAACTCACATGAATGGAAAAACTGCTACCGATAGTTACGAAGTGCACATAAACATGTCGCAATCATGACTGTGGTGAAAGACCAATTACGTTATCAACATTATGTATATCCGGCGAGATAATATGCTTGAGGACAATGAAATACTGTCGCTTTGTAAAGTACATTCAATATTTTACCTTGGATAATATGACAGAGTTTCAGTGCAAGGGACTGTCAGCAATTGCATTGTGTTCTTTCACTGCGGGAATTCCGGTATGTTGGGAAATGTGTACTTACTTGTTTACTTTCTTGTATATTCATGTCAGGATTCTATGCGAGATAACACTAGTTACAGAGACGTTTCTGGCACGTGTCATCACTGTGATTTGAACACGTAGCAACATTTACTCAACTCGTTCTAAATATGCAACTTTGTAATAATCAGTTAGTATCCAGCAGTAAACATCCATGTCCAATAGGCATCAGAACTCGTGATGATGTTTTCTATAGGGGAACAACTTAGAAAACTCCGTTGGTCTACGCATGCGTCAATCTTAAAGAGTGAAGCAATATACTATTCACTTCCTTCTTCCTAATTGTCAGCCAATAACAGGAGAAGGCGTTAGTTACGTAGGCTTTCAAAGAAGCAGAATATTTTCGTATTTTTTATATTTAATAATAACTCAAAAAGTAGTAGTCAGATTCTAAGAAGGAAAAAAAAGCATGTTGAAGAGTATTGTTTGCAGATTTTGAAGATGTTTGAGTCATCGCAATGTAACAAATGTAAGACTTCTTAATTGAGAATGACAATCCCATGTTCAAATTCAAATTCAAACGATCAGCGAAATTGTTACATTTAAAACAATTAATATGAATGAATGCAGTACTCATTTCACATATATATAACAAACCCAAGAACTCGACGATCGATCACTACAGTAGATCCAAATGCATTGCAAAATATATACCATTTGACTACATCGTAATAATTGCATAGCACTATGTGATCTATTCTATTCTAGACACAAAGTATAATATTTATAAATTTTATCAATTTTAACTATTTTATCTTTACAATAAGTGGTATTTAACAAACAATGTAACATGAGTTATATGTATTAACATTCACATCCACAATCTTAAATTTTCATATATTTTTTCCGCTAAAACAAATTATACAAATTCAAAATTGAACATTTTCTATCAATACGTTTTTTGCTACATAAAACTCATGATAAAATCAATCACCTTTGTTATGTATATTACTTTGTACAATTTAATGGATTAAGTTTAGATTTCGTCATTTTTAAATATATGATGATGCCGAACAGGCGAAAACGTTCATTTCTATTTGAGATGTAATAGCAAATAATAAAATTTGCAAATAGATAAATCATATTGATTGAGCATTTAAAATAAATTTATCATATTGAATAGATTTATCTGAAAAACAAAATGTATTGTAAAAATTCTTAATTGAGGTTTGTTATATACTACTACTGTAATGTGGTAAAATATGTTTTTGAAGTAGAAAATCGAGCAGGATAAACTTTTTTTCCTTGAAGAGATAACTGGGTAGTTGCAGTGTACGAAATAATCTAAATAGATTCTATGTGGAAAAAAAAAATAACAATGTTAATAGAATGAGTCAACAAGATATCATCACTTGTTAAGTTTATGTCTGACTGCTCGCGGTCCGTCAAGTAGCGCGTACATAAACATTATTTATCTTCAAAAACCCAACCATGCTTTAAAAATAAGCATTTATTGTTTTGATTGGTTTCATTTACTTAAAGGGACAGACTAGAGTGTTTATTCAGTTGTCTGCAGTCTTTTCAACTGGATTTTTGTAACAGAAATTGGATTCCCTCTTAACATAAAGGAACGATTGTGTCGCCGGCTTGTAGCAGAATATGGACAAGACAAATGGAAGAAGTGTATTGAGCACGTTGAATATAACTAAAAACAATATTTTTCTAGTGCTAATGTAATAGACAGTGAAACTGACAGAATATTTTTTTTAGGAGAAAGTTTAACTGATAGCAGTGATGCATCAGATGAGTTGTCAATCAGTAGCGACAATGGTTCGGATTAATGAAGTGAAACTCCGATTTCGCCTCCGGCGCAGCGGTAAGATTTAGTAACCTCCTACAGCGGAGTTTTGACAGTTGTTAACCTATAGCTTTGGTATTGCTACACATTTTATCTGAAATTATACACATGGAATTTAGTGAAAAGATAGATAGGACTACATCGACTTCCTCTCGTTAAATTTGTGTTGTACGAAAAAAAGGAAGAAGAACAAGAAGAAGGAAGTGTAGACTGCGATCTTGCATGTATCATCTGTCGCAGATGGTGCGTTTCATTAGATTCAGTCTTTATGTCTCGCATTTTCAAAGTAATATTAACTTAAGCGTGTCTGGGGACTAGATTAATGATTCTGTCTAAGCCCAGTCATGAAGAACGTTCTTACTTTATGAGAAGCAGTTTGTAACGGAAAAGCGGCGGCGGGCATACGAGCTGCTATCGTCTACTTTCAGCAAATCATAAACTACGTCTAAAAAACTGGCTAAGAATATATTATTTCTACAAAATGTAGTAAGCTTTGAAGCAAAGAACTTAGTTAACAAGTTATAATTCGGATTTTTTAAAATAAATTGGATTCTTCGAAACCTAAGTGATAAATGTATGGTTTATTACTACATTGAATCTATCTGCAGAAATTACTATTAGCAGCATACGAAATTACATTCCGCATTAAAGAAGGCTAACAATTTCAAATGTGTTACGGGTCATAATATTTTGGTCTTAAATAACAAAAAATAAACAATATTAATATTGTAAAGTATTACTAGCCGACTATAAGAACGAGACAAAATTGTAACACATTTATTGAATAAAGTACTACGGTATATTATTTCCTAGTATTTAGTATTTATTGCTACACACAATGTAAAATAAATACATAGGCCTATTATGGATGTAGCGCACACCCGTTTCAGCAAGCTCGTGTTCGAGGGCGGTTCCTATAAATAACTATCTTGTACTACTTACTTAATTAAGTCCACACCTGTGGAGTAACGGTCAGCGCGTCTGGCCGCGAAACCAGGTGGCCCAGGTTCGAATCCCGGTCGGGGCAATTTACCTGGTTGAGGTTTTTTCCGGGGTTTTCCCTCAACCCAATATGAGCAAATGCTGGGTAACTTTCGGTGCTGGATCCCGGACTCATTTCACCGGCATTATCACCTTCATTTCATTCAGACGCTAAATAACCTAACCCAATAAAAAAACTTAATTACAAATGGCTTTTAAGGAACCCGCAGGTTCATTGTCGCCCTCACATAAGCACGCCATCGGTCCCTATCCTGTGCAAGATTAATCCAGTCTCTATTATCATATTCCACCTCCCTCAAATCGATTTTAATATTATCCTCCCATCTACGTCTCGGCCTTCCCAAAGGTCTTTTTCCATCCGGTCTCCAAACTAACACTCTATATGATTTCTGGATTCGCCCATACGTGCTACATGCCCTGCCCATCTCAAACGTCTGGATTTAATGTTCCTAATTATGTCAAGTGAAGAACACAATGTGTGCAGTTCTGTGTTATGTAACGTTCTCCATTCTCCTGTAACTTCATCCCTCTTAGTCCCAAATATTTTCCTAGGAACCTTATTCTCAAACACCCTTAACTTATGTTCCTCTCTCAAAGTGAGAGTCCAAGTTTCACAGCCATACAGAACAACCGGTAACATAACTGTTTTATAAATTCTAACTTTCAGATTTTTTGACAGCAGACTAGATGACAAAAGCTTCTCAACCGAATAATAACAGGCATTTCCCGTATTTATTTAATTTCCTCCCGAGTGTCATTTATATTTATTACTGTTGCTCCAAGATATTGTACTAAATGGAAAATAACAAAGATTCAATAAAATGACAAAACCAGTACAATTATTACAAAACATGGATAATTACGAAGACTGTTACACTTTTACTACGTCATACTACTTTTGACCAATAAACGGGGTTCCATCCCCGCTTGGGCTAATTAGGCCTACCTGGTTGGGTTTTTCCGAGATTTTCCCCAACCCTAAGGTGAATGCCAGGGAATCTATTACGAATCCTTGGCCTCATGTCACCAAATACCATCTCGCTAAAAATTTTATTTTTTTTTTTTAGGTTTTGCTTTATTGGTATTTAATTATTTTATTGGAATTTTTTATTAAATTATTATTTATTTGTAGCAATTGTTCATGCTAATTCAATTATTTGACCTTTCAATAAGAATCGATTAATATATTTCTCATCGACGCTAAATAACCTCGTAGTTGGTACAGTGTCGTTAAATAACCAACTAAAAATATATATAACAAAATAAAACGGTACTGAACGACCTGTTTGAATCAATCATGGTTGTTTAACCTACAATTTTTATCACCTTCCTAGCATTTCTTTGTTTTTATCACCTCCTTAGCATTTATTTCTTTGTTTATTTGCCAACATTGTACTTTCAATAATTGTATCTTTTAAAATGATTCACATTTATTTCATCATTCTGAATTAAAACTTTGCTGTAATTTATCAAACTTTCCTGGTGATGCAGCCGCTATGTAGTTTCGAAACGTTGTATGTTCTTACATCTGCGACAGTGTGCAAAAACTCAATAACCCGACACCACTGTGATCATTATGAAAGTCTTAAATCGTACAGACAACATGCCAAAACAACTTTTTCCGTGGCGAGGAAAATCATATTCGACCACGCTTTTCAGCGAGCCAATCAATCAAAATTCTGTTGACAACGAGACTCGTAAATACAACTTTTGCTGCTCGAAAACTCATAAATATGTAACTTTTAATGTTGTTTATTTGCAAACAACATTTGTCAACTCATGACAGAAAAATCTAAATGATTAGCTTCGTTGATAGAATCTTACATACGAAATGAGTGACTTCTTCACAGTTCCGTCGATAATGACGTCACGACTCGAACGTTTGTTGAAGATTGTAAAATGTTTTGCAACGATTGCCCTCGACGCGTTGCGAATCTGCCCAAAGAGATAATTGCACACTGCTGATCTATATGCGCTCCGCGCGCCGGTGCTCAAGTATTTAGGTCGTCTGTAATGAATGTCAGTTTTATGAATGAAAATTTCATGTCGTCAACAGACGCCATTATATCACAAAGACGTCAAATGCCGGGATAACAAACACTGTTCGTCATCCTTAACTGGACGTGTCAATATGACAGATAATGAAAATTAAATGGCGTACGAAACAAACTTCAGGTTGATTGATGGTTCTTATAGTTAACCGTGCTTTGGTGCCTGGTCCAAAAAAATATGCTCGTTGATGAGGTTAACTGACGATGGAAATTTTCATTTATAACCTCGTTCTCTAGAATAGAGAGGCCTTGTACTGTATCCTTATATAAATTCTAGGTCCTTATGCACAAGTATGTTAGAACTTAAAATTAAGTTTAAGGTATCCATGTCCGGACCCACAGGCTGGCTTTCAAACTTCAGTTACTTAATTCTTCACGTCTTCTTTTCTTTAGAGTTTATATCTTCAGTTCCTAATAATGTCAGTCTTTGCAATCTCATGTTATATCTCGTTATTAAATTACTGGTACTGTTATTTTCCATTTAAGGGGAAAGGACTGTGAAATTTTTATTTATTTTTTTATTTTTTGCTTAATCTTTTTATATTTATATTTACTGGGTAATTGTTTATAAATATTAATTAAATAATTATTTATGACATTTCATAAAATATCATAAAATAGTTGAAGACTATATTCAGGGTCTTGACAATTGAGAACCGAGTCCCATATTATAGTATTAATATCGTCTTTAAGTTTTTTATAAATAATGATTTGAACTTTGTCCAAAGTTATATTTGTATATTTTATATACTTGTATCAAACTTCTATAATTATCAATCTTAATGACAACAATGAAAATATACAAAAAAAACAATTTACATAGTATAACTGTTTTAAATGTATTTATATAACATTAGTTATGAATTTATTAGAAATACGAACGTTTTCGCCCTCTTGGGGCATCATGGTGAGTCGAACGCATAGATGCGAATCAACAACATACCACAGTCCTCATCATTATTATATTTCAGAACTCGAGCATAAGGAGGTTTTACGAGATTACCAATTAAGTAACATCGTCATCCAATCTTTTTACAATATCATCAATATTTGGTCATGTTCGAAAGTTTGACTTTACATTCAGTAATATGATAGATTGGCTTCGCGTGTGAAAACATTAATACCCATAATTTTTGGTATTTGTAATACAATTGTGTTCACACCAATACAACATTAAGGATTTTAACTTATTTTAATTTATCATGTTTTATCGACAAATTTAGAAGGCAATGGCTGTTATGTAGGGGAGAGTCGGGTAGTATCGGACAGCGGGTAATATCGGACAGTGCGTTTCTTTCATCTACCACCATATGGTAGTACCTGAATGACGTGGTTACGTTTCTCTATGCGACATCACAGAAACGTAACCATGTCATTCAGGTGCTATCATCGTGTGGTAGATGAAAGAAACTCGCTGTCCGATATTACCCGATGTCCGATACTACCCGACTCTCCCCTATAACACAATAATTTTTAAAATGATTGAAAGTATCATATCGAGACTTCATTGCATTTGTGCACACATTTTTCACAACATGTGCAACATATCACATTTGATATTTTAAACATTTGATATTGTTATTTGCCGTCTGACGATGCCCCAAGAAGGCGAAAACGTTCGTATTTGTAATAAAGTCATAACAAATGTTATATAAATATATTTAAAACAGTTATACTAATGTAACTTGTTTTTTTTATATTTTGATTGTTAAGTCATTAAGATTGATAATTATTATAGAAACTTGATATAAGTATACATGTTAATCGGCTTATCTGAAAATCAATATGAATTGTAAATTTGTATAAATGTTCATAGGGTCATTAGCAGAATTAAATATAGAAAAAGTAACGCAGTGATCTGTAATTGAATTACAATAGACACAAGGAGCGAGATCCAAACCACTGTTATGATTTAAAAAAATATATGATTAAGACATGCATTAGGAATAGGTCTAGTAACAGCATTTAAAATTTATGAAATCCATGTTCTTGGATTACGATCTTGTAACGATGATCCGAGTTATCTAACTGATTTCTAAGATATCTATATTAATATCTAATTAATAGACTACTTTCAATTTTTTGGTACATCACAATTAAGTAAGTAAAACCTAAAATCCACTCCCAAAAGTGTTTGAAAATTGAAGGAAAGCCCAAATTAAACAAAAAAATACCTTCACGTAGGTATTTACTAAAACTGATAGCTCAGTCAGTTTTTAAGGTATTCACAAAATTTTTTCAGCATTTCACTCAAAAAACCCATGTACAAGTTGTTTAGATTAGATTTTCCATATTTCACCTGGTTACAGTAATACAAGCTTATGAACATGATTAATGAATTATTATGGTCAGTGATTTGTATATTGGACATTATTTGCACATATACAATAGTGGCAAAAAAAAACCGGACCGACCCTTGTAGCTGATTTCAGAGCCTTGTTCACTCAGAGCACGATAGACTGTAACCAAGACTTTCGTGGTTCGAATCCTGCCTGGGAAGGAAACGTTTTTTGTTCCTTATTCAAATTTATTCCCAATACTTTTCGATTGCAGCGATAGTTTACTACTTAATTAACTTATTATTCTCAGAACATGAGTTTTACCAGCAATCGAAAAGTATTGGGAATAAATCTGAATAAGGAACAAAAAACAGTTTCCTTCCCAGGCAGGATTCGAACCACGAAAGTCTTAGTTATCAGTCTATCGTCCTCTGGAGTGAAGAAGACTCTGAAATCAGCTACAAGGGTCGATCGTAAAAAGCTTAATTGCATCTCTAACAGGCTGCAAAATACCAATAAAACCAACCTTATTAGGACCTTTACGAATATGAATATATCCAAGAACTTTACGCTCTAAAAATAAATGAATCATCAGATGACTGAAAGCAAGTAATGGTCTCTTAAACCAAATTATAGTAATTTAGCAATTACTTCTGATGAGAAATTTCTGAAACGGTACTTAAATAGATATAAATCAAGAACCACTGAAGGGAAATTTGTAACACATCTCTATAAGTCATCCTTTGTCTAGATTAGGATTTTGATATTTTCATTGATTCTAGTTCACGTTAACACTTTGTTAAAAACATAAAATTGTTCAGTCACACGTTAAAAAATGTTAAAATTTTTTAAAGAAGGTTATATACCTTGGACAGACGGCCCATTTCGACGCGATGTTGCGTCAAAACGGGCCGTCTGTCCAAGGTATATAACCTTTTTAAAAAAATTTTTAACACTTTTTAAAGTGAGACTAAACAATTTTATGTTTTTAACAAAGTGTTAACGTGAACTAGAATCAATGAAAATATCAAAATCCTAATCTAGACAAAGGATGACTTATAGAGATGTGTTACAAATTTCCCTTCAGTGGTTCTTGATTTATATCTATTTAAGTACCGTTTCAGAAAATCAAACTTGCGGGAAATTAACAAACAGTAGTACCAGTGCGCAGGTCATTTAAAAATGACTACCGTACCAATAACCTCCAATCTTGCAAGATGGCCAATAAAATAACATGTATTGTCTTGTACACATATCAAATAAAAGTTTCAGGCGATATTTTTTTTTTATTTTAACTTGTGAGAATTCAACAAACGTAATAGTCATACGTAGATCCTAAACATTGTATACTTATGCATTTGTGACACGATGAAAAAGCCCTGTGTTCTCGCAGAATATGGAACAGAATGAAAGTAAAACGTCTTACTTCAGTTTATTTCCTCGCAAATTGTGCTTATGCAAATAAGTTCTATATTCCCGCACGCAAGGTTATAAACACTGAAATGTGGAAATTATGCACATTTATACGCTAACGCAAGATACGTAAAAAGAGTTCGAAGCTATCAAACGCAAGAGTATTAATTGTTTAGCAGATGAAATTTACTTTTGCAAACTTATTTATAGTTTAAGTTAATACTCTGTTGCATAATCCTTATACAGAGTTATCATAAATACGGCTATATGTTTGCTTGCATCGTGTGTTGACACAGGAAATATGACATTACTGTTGGAGAGACAATTCTTGAAATTAAACAAGTCATTTACAACAATACAAACCAAGTCACTTTGTTGCCTCAACTGTTCAGCATTCACATCCAAGCATAATTGGAAACGCTTTGGGAAGTCATTAATTGGTTTATGATACATGTCCATTGAAATAGCATGAATTTCTTCCTCAATTGCTATTTTCAGCATGTCAACATCTTGCGGTTTCTGGGCATAAACTTTCTAATTCAAATAACCCCACAACTAATAGTCACAGGCTGTGAGATCAGGGCAACGTGCTGGCCATTCTCTCGGTCCTCTTCTTCCCATCCACCTGTCTTGCAAATCGCGTTTCAAAATTTCTCTCGCTACAATAGCATAGTGAGGGGGCGCACCGTCCTGCTGAAGTAAGCAATGTTCATGTTCAGCACTTTGAATCACTGACAACACAATCTCGTTAAGGATATCACAATACCGATCAACATTAACAGTCTCATCCAAGATTCGTATTCTTAACAGTCCTTCCCATCCAATCATAGTCCAGACTGGGACTTTTCCTCATATTGAATGTGTCTCTTCAATAACTTGAGTGTTCTCTCTAGCAAAATATTGACAGTTGTGTCGATTAACATGTCCGTTCACATGGAAAACAGCTCCGTCAGAAAAAGTGCCATTTTCTTAAACAATGCTCGTCGTTTGTATATTCCTTTACAACAAATTCAGACGATTCCATCCGCCTATCAGGGTCGTCCTTGTTAAGTTAGTGGACACGAATCTGTTTGAAGGGATGGTATTTCTCATGTTTCAAAGCACGAAACACACTGGCATGACTGATACCAAGCTCACGTGCAGCTTGGTGGGTCGATTTTTGTGGGCTAGTGTCGAACGCTTTCAGAATTATTCCCGTTGTCGCAGAATCCGTGTTATTGCGAGGCTTTCCAGGAGCTTTCCTTTGTGGATGCTTCCCGTTGCCGCAGTCACAATCGACGGCTACATTACTACTTAAAATCACATCTCGCCAGTCTTGCGACTTCACGATCATTACCGGACGTTATTGCCAACGCTGAAACTGTAATTTGCTGTTGCATGTTAGAGATTGGTAAAAAAGCTGGAACAATTTTCTTGAAACTGTTTCACAATAATTGAAATTGTTTCGATACGAAACAGTTTCGTGAATTAACCTGTTCCAAAGAGAGTTACACTGCTCCAGTGATCACTTTAACGTTCCACATGGTTCCAAAAGATAAACAGATCAATTTCTAAACAGCTTCACTGTTCTTTGCTGTCTGCAAAGATCACGTGCTAGCGCTTTCATCGACCTCCAATCGAAAGTAGATATAATATTGATGTTCCACAAGACCTTCGTGCAACAGTAGCCTATGTAGGACAGTGCAATTTAATTGTACGAATCAAATTCCCTAATAAATTTTATAGTAATTATTATTAGCCGCCTATTGATGGAGACTATGTTCATGGTGCCCAAACATAATGTTAATTATTAATATACCGTGGGAAATGTTATCGCCTAATGTCTTATCATTATAACCTCTCTTAGGGTTATATGCGTTTTTTTTTTACTAAAATCGATTATTTTTTTTTGAATTGTAGTTATTTACTGTACTCTTTAACAGTAACCTAAAAAAAATGACTTTCGTCGTCATAATACATTGAACAGCTGATTTAAAGACAATTCAAGGGCTTTAGAACATGTTCCTGAAGCAGATGACAAGTTGAAACAGTTGGAACACTTGGAACAGTTGGCACTGATGTTGTAAACATATTCTTATGAAACTGTTTCTTTGAAACTGTTATTTTGGAACAGCTTCGTGCATGAAACAGTTACAGTCGAAACTGTTTCTAAAAAAGAACAGTTTATCCCGTCTCTATTGCATGTTGACTAATGGCGCAAGTGCAGTATATTTCCTTTAACAATAGGCTAATACTGTCATCATATAATGCAATCAATCTTATAGGCCTAATCGTATTTGTGATACACCCCGTACTTATTCAGACAGAGTCTTTAAATTGTAGATAGGAACACCGCTTTCGTTACAGAATGATCCTTATTAACCTGTATTATCAATTCCACTAACGCATTAGCCATTCTCTCGATGTAATGATGTTAAAAATTGTATCTCACATCGCCATCTACATACAATCTCACTTTTCATTCTTATGTATTTCATGTCCATTCATTAATCAAGTCGGCCTGATTGGCTCAGTTGGTATAGCGCTGGTCTTCTATGACCGAAGTTGCGGGTTCGAGTCCGGGCCAGGTCGATGGCATTTAAGTGTGTTTAAAAGCGACAGGCTCATGTCAGTAGATTTACTGGCATGTAAAAGAACTCCTGCGGGGCAAAATTCCGGCACACCGGCGACGCTGATATAACCTCGGCAGTTGCGAGCGTCGTTAAATAAAACATAACATTTAACATTTCACTAATCAAATTATTTTAAAATTCTAGTCAACAGTCCGATCCCACCCCATTTTTCCTTAGTTGCCTTCATTTGATCAACATGTCCGCACCATCTCATTTTTTTTAATTCCTAAACATAGAAAACATCAAAGGAAATGCTCACCGATTGTGACGATCGGATAAAAAAAATTGCGGGAAGAGAATTGTGAAGTTGGAACGAATAGTTATGTACAGACCGATTATTTAGTCCTGACAGCTCAGCGACGCGAAAGAGGGGAAGTAATAGGAGGAATGGGGAGAGTTCCGGAGTAGAGATAAGGGTAGCTGTCGGTAAAGGAATGCAGTACAGTTTAATTATACTTGAAACATACCGCTCTACCGCACACATAACATCTGATCGCTCCGAAGACAAGCGAGTGAATAACCCAAACACCCCTTGGCGTAACTAAATGGACTCGCCTGACCCAGGCGCGCAGATCGCAGGTGACTGTCAGGGCTAAATAATCGTACTGTACAATGGTGGACGAGAAAATTGTCTGCGTTGAAATTACTAAGTCCTACCGCGCGGTTCACATGAACTACGGCAAATTGCACGTCAGATGACGATATTATGATCCTAGATGTCAACTATTAGTTTGTATTGATAGTTTCATAGATCTCTTAGGCAATATGTGTTATAAGTCGTTGTATGTGCTATGAGGCAAGTCAATGCAGTATGGGGGAAAATATACTCCGTGGTCCGTATCCTTGGACTGACACTGAAGAGATACGCAATGACGTCTTCCCTGACCATGTCACTAACATAATACAGTGTCATCGAGGAGAGAGAGCACAGCAAATGAGAAGGGACAACCATCCAGTATCGTGGACGGCAGAATCTCCAATGCCCACTTCTGGTTTCGAACCACAATCTGCTTGGATGGGAAACACGTATGCTATCTACTAAGCCATAGCTATGTATATGAAAATAGATTCAATCTGGATTAATCGTTCTTGTATATTCATGTCTGCTGCATATGCATAAGAGATGTACTAAGCAGAGCTTTGATTCGGAAAGACGCGGATACAGCACTCAATCAACGTCCAAGACGATAGCAGTGCATATACAGTAGGGAGCAGAGCGAAATGAAGTCATGTAGCCTATCCAGCTGAATTGCTATAGCTACTGCCTTTACATTTCATGTTACACTGATATATTAACGCTAATGATCAGGTGGCTGGGTGTAAGTACTTGGACGAACGTACTGTTCTCATGCGTATCATAACTCAGACCAAAGAGATTATAGAATGTCGTTGCAATTCATTTCAGTTTGTGCTAGCGTGCTCGACTGGGCTGCATAACACATAGATTTAATCTATGTTTGATGTACAGGGTGGGCACAAAGTCCCTTTACTCCCTCCCAGTACCTCAAATATACACACTATTTACGCAAGTTCGGCCATAATGCAGATATACATCCACTTTACATTAACTGTGTGTCCTATGTGTCCAGGGGGTCAATATGTCTAATCTTCTTCACACAAAAATAATGCGTCGGCTCAGCATTGCTGTGTACAGATAACTCAAGCTAGGAAGCTGCCTGGAGAGGAGAGGTAGTACAGCTAAAGAAGGGGGCCCACCTACGCTCCGATACCCACGTATAGTCATATTATCTGAAAAGTTGACTTCCTGGCAATGTATTCAAGTTGCATCCTCCCAATAATATATTGAGCAGTGTTGTAATACATAATAATTAGTTTAATATTATTGGTGTTTATGATTTATTCTCTAATTGCAAAGGTATATTCATTACTAGACTTCGTTGAATTGCCACACGCAGCATGCTATCAGGTTTCCGATGTACGGTAGTATAGAAGAGGCGAGCGACCGCCCGGTCTCGTAGTATAAGCAGTTCATGTTCAGAGTTGTGACCGGTCCAAATAGATAGAGCAGCTACAGCTAATGTATACCTATGTAAGCACTTGTTTTTGCATTACTGTAGTTGGAATAGTCAAAGCTTAACATTTGTTCAGTGCAGACGAGAATTCAATCAAACATACTACAATGAGAGTGTTGGTGTTCCAAATTATTGCCCCTGGAATGCCCTTATCTCCGCAGCCAGTCTTGACCCGTTTGGGAACGTGGTTGGATGCTGTTAATTATTATGCAGAACATTACAGCAAAATAATGGAGGTAATTGGATAGCACAGATAGTTCCGCTGTTGCAGCTGTAAAATCTTTGCTTTCTGAACAGCTGTTGGAAGATATTCTGTTCATTGATTCTAATTTTAAAATCGTGTTAAAAAGCATCATCCTGTTAGAATCGTCTAAACTACAACTCTCAGAAGCCCTTAATATACTGGATAAAGTACAACAAACCGTTATCCAAAATAACAATTCACTAATTTCAGAAAAAGTGAAATGTAAGTTGAAAAACATTATTGCCTATTCATAACTTCGTAATATAAATGATGTACTATCAGGTCGCGACAAGACGCCTGAAGTTGGTGTACTAAAAAGTAGTGACTTTCCGTTCTTCAAATATGCACGTATTACATCGTGTGATGTTGAACGTACATTTCCCAATATAAAAACTGTTTAAGTGACCATCGGAGGAGATTACTTTGCAGTCGCTAAAAATGCACGTAACTCTTCACTACAATGCACATATTCAAGAATGATGTGAGTATCTTACATTACATTTTAAGAGTTAATATATCTCACTATGAAATAATTGTGTATTTACATGTTTAGACATTTCCTACTTCAATGATCATTCATTATATTTCTTGAATGCAGGATACAGGTTTTATTGTAACCGCAGTATACTGCTCAGTGTTTACATCAGAGGCATACTCAATGCTTTGCACGCCCCCTTCTCATACAGTCTATACCGCGTGCACAGTAAACCTTGCGATTCTCGTGGCAATTCCACGAAGTCTATTCATTACTATAATATATGACTGACCTAAATGTTCCATCATTATTCTAGTTATAATTATGTGTCCAAATTGTAGATTATAGCGTTTGACTATGGAGAACTTTGTCCGATAGTGTACTACTCATCATAATGGAAGAAATACTTCTATCACAAACGACAGCCAAACATAGAAACATAGTATACAGTCTTCTCAACTGTTATTAGAACTGAACTGTGCCGTTCTAGTCCACAGTGCACAGCAGTATGCGGACAGTGGTAGGGGAGATGTGCTCTATGCGCCTGCGCGAACGAGACAGCTTGCTAGTTTGAAGCATCTGTAATCTATTGGAAAGCGCGTCGCACGTCATCCTTCAATTCATCAATGATGTCGTACCGTTCTTGTGCAACAATGCTCTTGATCAAACCCCACAGCGCATTGTCACAGGTTGTGAGGTCGGGGCTGCGAGGTGGCCAGTGCAGAAAAGAAGCTAATAAGATGGGTGATCCACGGTCAATCCAGAGTTGTGGAAACCTGTGACAATGCGCTGTGGAGTTCCATCAGGAGCATTGTTGAACAGGAAAGGTACGACACCATTGATGAATAAGATGCAGTGCGACGCGCTTTCCAACAGATTACACCAGCAATGCTGAGGCGAATGTCACACCGAACTTGACGACGCATTATTTTGTGTGAGGAGAATGATGGGGGACATACTGACCCTTTGACACTTAGCACATACAGTTAGTGTAAAGTGGATGTATGTCTGCATTATGACCGGAATTACATACATATTTTGTATATTTTAGGTATCTACAGAGGTAACGGGACTTTGTTCCCACCCTGCACATTGAATATTACGAACTATAGTATTACTTGCCTTGCCTTACATTACACTCAATATGACAGCTATAGCTCGTATTATGGATTTATTAATTTGTTCTACAGAATAATATCTGTAATATTGACAATTAATATTAGAGAAGAAATTCGGCGTAGCTCAGTGGTCAGAGCGCTTGGCACGTAGAACCAAGGACCCGGGTTCCATCCCCGGCGCCGGAGCGAGTTTTTCTCCTCTAATATTAATTGTCAATATTACAGATATTATTCTGTAGGACAAATTAATAAGTCCATAATATTCTCACAGCTAGCAGTGCATATAACTGCGGAATCCCGGCCAAACAAGTCACTCAGCTGAGTGCACCCCTAGTATTATGGCAGTTGACATTGGACATAAACGTCAACATATATGCCTAACTTGGAGTCAGGCCGCAAAGGGAAACATTGAAGGAGAGGAATTCGATCCGGTGCTGTGGATTGAATTCGGCGTAGCTCAGTGGTCAGAGCGCTTGGTATGTAGAACCAAGGACCCGGGTTCGATCCCCGGCGCCGGAGCGAATTTTTCTCCTCTAATATTATAGCTCGTAGATTAAATGAATACAGTAGAAGAGTAGTTACCAAAGCGGGGGTCGTGTAATGATAAGGGGGATTGCGAGATGATTTACAAAATAAGTCAAAACGTTTCTTATTAACATACATTTATTTTATATTTAGAAACATAAACAACAATGAACGTAACAATAAAAAACTTTTCAGTATTTATAAATTAAAAAAAAATACGATTAATATGCCTGTTTTTCAGAAAGTAGATTCTGAAATCTGGACTTACAATTAATATTCCATACACACACTCAGTGATATCATTTTATAGTTAAAGAAAATTTCCCATTTTTGTTTCGACAGTGATCACAGACGAGAAATTTATTTTGCATAAATACTAGGCTGTAAATACTTTAAAACATTAAGAATTACGTATTTTTGCAAGCTCGAGATTTTCTTACATTTTTTTCATCCAGAAAAACGTCTAATTGAAACATTCTACCTTTAAGTACATATTTAAATGATATTTTTTTTTTCATATTTTCTGGAATTTCTGTCAGTTGAACATTACTGTCTAAAACTTGATTCACTATACTTCTGTAACTGTTGTAATTGTTTAGAGTTTCTTCGGGAATATAGGTCTACTCAGAAAGTGGTTGATTAAATTGTGGACTTACAGGAGTTGCATGTCCGCAAAAACACATTATTTACCTATCATATGTACAGTAGCTAAATTTTCCATGAGCTCTTTAGTACAGTGTTAAATTGTGAGATAAAATTGATACTACCTCTGTCTTTGTTCATCTCAAATTCCAAATAGTCTTTCTGTGTTTTGAACCCAGGATGATGCAGCCGCTCAACTGACGATGCGTCACTATGACACAGTTTGTTTTCTTTAACCTGTCCACGAATAGTTGAAAAGCAATTGATAGCCAATACAAAGCTGAATACCTACCAGGGTTCACATCAATTAGGGGATGGGACTCATCCGGTTTGGAGGGCTTGCACTGTAGTTGACTCTCATGCCACATACACGTTGATAAATGAGTATGAAGCATCCCTGCAATAATGATTGGCTGGGGAAAACCGAAGTCCTCGTTTATAATCCAGGTACTTTTAACCACCACAATTTCCTATATTGGCTCTCTTGATTGAACCACTTATCTCGAGTGCTGTACTTGCTTTCCGGATCGCAACAACAAAGGTGAATAATTGGACAGTTCTAAACAGAACAGTCATACAATTTAAAGTGGAGTGTTGTTTGAAATTTTTTGCATAAAAAAGAGATTAAATTATCACATCTCTCAGCAAGAGACGAGATAAGAGCATCGCCTAAGGCTTAGGAAAAACACGATAACCTACCTCGAATTTTGTTTACTAGTCTGTGTGACGAAAATGTGATGTTCTGCAACCAGGGTTCGCTTACCAGCAGGAAAATATAAATCTCGTCCCTTTTAGAAAATAATACTGGGTGATTTTTTATGTTTTGTGTCCATCCTGCGCTATCGTAAATGGAAATATTGCATCAGGAAGGAGGAAAATAGAAAAACAAGTAAGCCACTTTCATCTATCGAACTCAGGTTCTATGGCCATCAATCAGCACTGGCGCCATCAAGATGACAGTATTCGTAACTATCATTCTTTTGTTTTATTGTGTATTTATGAAATTAAATAAATAATATAAAATATACAATGCAACAAATGGAAATAAGCTGGAAAAACTACACTTATAGTTACACAAATGAAGGCTTGAGTATTATGAAAAACTGGCTTGATATAAATCTATTTGTTTTAAGTGTCATGAAATCTAAGTTAATTCTTTTTTCATAAAATATGACTGATATTAAAAAACGAAATTCAATTTTCAATCTCAAAATTAAGATACATCACCCTTATTGTTTATGCCGTACAAATTTTAATTGTCCATGTTTGAAAGTAACTTCACAAGTCAAGTATTTAGGTATTACCATTAATAAATAATACAGTGTGTATATTAACTAGCTCCGCTGGAGAAATGGCAAGCAGAACGCGAAACTTAAGGAGTTGTGTTGGTATCGTGCAGGTAGAGTCAATGACCTTGGCCGCATTGAATGGTGGAGGGTGGGAGGGAGCGAGAGAGGAGATATAATATTACTACGTGTTCAAACCAGGCGCTACACAGTACCAACTTTACTGTGAGTTAAGAGAAAAATAAAACAGACGAGCATTAATGCGAGAGCTGTGAAATGTGATGCGATGTCAGGGAATTATGAGGATCCGAGTGCGCGCAAGAAGCGGCATAAGTATCATCGATTTTCAAGCCATTATATTTCGTAAATGAGGAAAAAGCCAAACGAACGACAATCACCATGTTTCTTAACGAACAAAAATTAGTTAAAATATGCATTTTCATTAAATTCCAGCACCATGACCTGACCTTGTGAGTATATGTGCCTTATCAATATTTGTCCTGCGTCATTTTAAGCAATAATGGTGCTGCAAAAGATTCGCTAGGGGGAACGTATGATAAAACCTAGCTGAGCAATCAGCTCAAGCAGGATTCGAAGGCATGACCGATTACAGTTTTGAATCATGAGTCCAGCTCGTTGATCGTGATTGATGGCTACAGTTTATTCAAACAATTTCGTCTTGCAATCTGTCAAGTTTCTACCGAAGAGAGAGAGAACCAAAATGAGTACTTGAGTGGTAATTCGAATTCATAAGAAAGATGTTGTTTGAACAGTGCTGACGGTGAACTTGCAAACTGTCTTGCACAAAGCAACTCAGATCGTATCAGATCGGTGATTCTGATGTTCAAGCAACATGGGCTGTGACAGCTACCAGGACACAGACAACGTAGCTGTGTAAACACAGTCTGAGCTCGTGGGCTGCCGAACCAATGTCTTTACTCTTTGGACTGACAAAGGATTCATGAATAATTATTTGTCCCAATTGAGCGCTCGAGCCCGACCTTGACATTTGACACAAGTAGGGCTTTCCGTGCATACACACAATACAAACACAATGTTGAACTAGTTTGGCATGATTTAAAAGATCACAATGGAGTAGCAAGGTCAGGCTGAAACTACATCCTACTCTCTGCATCTATAACGAGTACAGGAATGCAGAATTTATCTTCAAATCTTATAAAAAATTGACTAACAAGTGAAGTTATGGTAAAGTTTAACAAGGCCCTGATTTTAAATACAGGGTGATCACGACTAATGACACGCGCTTAGTAATCAGTAGGCTTGTAATGTTGGGGACCGATTACACAAGTTGAATGCAGCATGGTATATAGGCCGGGGATGTGAACGACATTAACTTGGTTCTGCGATCGATTACGGGAATAACAAGGCGCACATAAACAAATCTGGACAGTTCTAAAAGTAAATATATGCTACATAGCATTACAAAGATATATTTTTACATACCTTTCGTTATGTGGAGAAGAATTATAATTATAGAATTATTCGTGGGTTTGAGTTTCCTCCATTCTTTTTTTTTTTTGTGCTACAATGTCTCTGTATATAATATCGCTTGTCACCTCGTATGCATTTATTACATAATTTACATGTAATGTTCCCGTCATTCGTTTCAAAACACTCACCAAATTCCGCTGCAAAAATATGCGCCTGAGAACCTTTAATCTTCGACATTATTATTCAGCAGTACACTGTTTACGCATGCTACAGTAGTGACTGGCGAACGGAGTATTCAGCAGATTCACTGTTTATTCAACTTGAAACCACCGTAACACACCCTATCAGTCCCCAACATTACAAGCTTAGTGATCAGTTCTGTACTCTATTTTGAGTATAAAATGATAAGTGAAGATGAGTCCGCTTATCAACCGTTAAGGAGTTACAGCTGATTGAAACTAAAAAAGTATCAATAATATTGAGCCAAACTAAGAATTATTCACTTACTTACAAATGGCTTTCAGAGAATCCGGAGATTCATTGCCGCCCTCAGATAAGCCCGCCTTCGGTCCCTATCCTGAGCAAGATTAATTCAGTCCCTGGCATCATGTCCCATCTCCCTCAAATCCATTTTTATATTATCCTCCCATATATTTCTCGGCCTCCCCAAAGGTCTTTTTCCCCCCGGGCCTCCCAACTAGCACTCTATATGCATTTCTGGATTAGCCCATACATGCTATATGGCTTGCCTATCTCAAACGTCTGGATTTAATGTTCCTAATTGAAGACCTTCCTCGAAAAAGAGTGTAACAACAAATTAATGAACCGCAGAATCAGACCTATAAATTATTTTTAGCAAGTCTTGAAGATTTAATAACCAATTGAATTTGAACTCTAAATATGTCAGCAATCCTGCAGGTCATGGCCTTCGTGTAATAGCCTATTGTTTATTATAGTGTGTGTTTTGTTTCATTCTGAAATGCAATTAGTTCTCAAAACTGACGAAAGATGGATTTTGGAAAATAGGAAAATTATGTAGGAAAAGTAACGCTTCACTGAAAGTTACTATTTTTCTGAAAAATCCTTGGATGCTAAGCTTCAAAATGACGTGTCATTCATTAAAATCCGTTCAGTCGTTTTCCCGTAATTTCCATTACCAGTTCAAATTATATATACTGTATTCATAATCTGTAGTCTAACATATAGGGAGCAAGCAAATCTAAATTTTACCATTGCTGTCTCATAGTTTGCTTGTTACAAATACTAAGTCTGAGATAGAATAATGAGAAAACTGCCGTAATATTGAAGTTAAGCAGAACAGTGACGTGCCTTCGAATAGTTAAACAACTTCTGGATCGAGTCCAAATAGAGAAACGGTTATCATCCAAAAAGTACCGCGCGGTCCTGCACCGGAAGAGATTGGGGTTTAACAACCGAATCCCGTAACGAGACGCGTTTAACGGTTCATAATAATAACATGAGCTACACATGCCAACTCCAACACACATATACACGCGCGATATACACGGACTGGCAAATAAATAATTTCTTGAGTAAATATACGTGTGTAAACACGCTATGAAAGGGAGAGTAATGCTTGATCAGCGCTTTTGGAGGCAGCTATCGTACGCGTTTTCATTTGAAACTATATTGGCTGGCTTACTTTACGAGAGCTGGACGAGGGACAGGCTCGTACGCTTAAGGCTGGTCCACAATAAACCGGCAACGGAAACGAAAACGAGAACGAAAACGGAAATATTGTTAAAATAAATGTATTTAAATGTGAGCATTCACATTCGTTCCTGGACTTCGGCAAGGTTGTCGTTAACAATATTTCCGTTCTCGTTATCGTTCTCGTTCTCGTTGTGATTTCAGTTTCCGGTTTATTGTGGACCAGCCTTTAGGCATGCTTTGGCTTATTGCGCGCGCTATATATGCGGTGATTGTCCAAGTGCGCCAGGTGGTCTTGGTGAATCCGACGTTGACAGGTGGAGCGGAATTCGAACCAGGGTTTTCAGCTCTACGTGCTGACGCTTTATCCACTAAGCCACACCGGATTCAAATTCCGATGCCGGATTGAATCCTCCTCAGTTTAAGTTCTATCTCTCTGTTCCCCTTTGGTGGCCTACCCTCATGTACCAAAGGTGAACAGAGAGGTGGAACTTAAACTGAGAAGGATTCAATCCGGCATCGGAATTTGAATCCGGTGTGGCTTAGTAAATAAAGCGTCAGCACATAGAGTTGAAAACCTGGGTTCGAATCCCGATGCCTGAGAGAATTTTTTCTTTGTTTTACTCATTCTTCACTATATGATAATGCAGAATTCCTGCATGGAAATATCATATGTACTTCGGTACATCTTAGCAATTTATACAGAATGTTAGGGATTTATATGCAAATATTTTTAGAGTATAATATACTGATCCACATTATGTAAAGTATTTCTCAATCTTCAAAGTTATTGTTTAGACATGAAAAAATCACTTTGATATTCCAAATGGTTTACTTATTAATGTTGTTTTTTAATTCTGAATTATAATTGTCTTGTTATTGGGTTCGTTAATAATTTCAAGCGATTTGTTTTCCCTGCTAACGCTAGTCTAGTTACGCGGAGGTCCAGTTTTGTAAGGGTTAACTATCGTTCAGGCTTAACGTGAAGGTCTTTGTACTGTAAAATGTAGACAAATAATTTAACGTGTATTCAAACACGAACACGTTTTGTGATACCTTTTTATATTAATACATAGAATTAAATTCATTAATTATTTTGTATTTATCAAATTTCGAACACAGACTACTTTCTTATCCTCATAAGAATAGTAGATTGCAATAAAACAAAAGCATTGAAAGTAATGTTATCTAAATTATCAACAGTAATCTCACTAGACGTTTTGATTTATCTAGAGAAAATCAAAACTCGAGTGGGATTTAATTGACTATTACACGATTAAAAGAAAGTATATAAAGATTAGAAGTAACGAAGTACTCCAATACAATAAAATATTAATTGACTTACGAAAATACAGCTGTCTTCAAATGTATTATTGTACCATCTCAACATTACAAATATTACGCTAGATGCATGCTAGATGGCAGTACTGTCTTTATACAGACACTGTAATGATTACTATTCAATAAATCTTAATATTAAACAATCTCTGATACGTGACTATACATAATATCATATAGCAGAAGTTCTTTTTATCCTCTCAGAGCAGAAGCTATAACATAACCTAACTAATATACACAAGTGTTAGAAAAGTTTTAATTAACGACGATGACATAAAAAATAAACATGAATAATTTTAAAAGGAATAATTATTGAATGTACAATTTTCAAATTTGAATGTGGTTGGTGGTTCAATTGATGTTATATTGGACGTGTGCGTAATAGAAGTGGAACTCGTTGATTTAGGCCTACATGGTGTATTCCACTTATTCAGAATTTCCGAATGAATAATTTTAAAGGGAATAATTATTGAATGTACAATTTTCAAATTTGAATGTGGTTGGTGGTTCAATTGATGTTATATTGGACGTGTGCATAATAGAAGTGGAACTCGATGATTTAGGCCTACATGGTATATTCAACTTATTCAGGATTTCCGAATGGTGCTCTTCATTTATTTGTAAATCGGATTTCAGAAGATGCATAGGTATGATCAGTGATTTTTATTAATTCTTGTTCTTGAATGCCAATGCGAGTCATATTTGAAACTGCTGTGCATCGACTGGAGTGGTTTGTAATTTTATATATATTTTTGACGTCCAGACCAGCGCAGTTTCAAATGTTGGCAAACAAAGAAACAAATGCTAGGGACGCGATAAAATTAAACAAATGCTAGGGACGCGATAAAATTGTGCGATAAGCAGCCATGATTGGTTGAAATACGTCCTTTCGTACCGTTTTATTGGTCAAAAGTAGTGTGACGTAGTAAGAGTGTAATAGTCAAAATAAAAATACTTTGTAAACGATATGACATTCAATTCTAGAGATATTTTTCCAATTTATTTTGAGAAATAAAGTATTTACCCTTCTAGTTAATTAAACAAATTTTTAAAACTTACCACAAACTTAACACATGGTAATGTGAATACTTTCAAAGGCAGAAGAAAACACATATGTTAGTTTACTTCACATGCTTTTGTGGACTTATGTGCAAGCCTTTACTGAGACTGGAGAAAAACTGCATTCATTAGAGCATTTTGAATGTTACAAAATGTTGGAAAATTGGAAAATCGAAAAAACGGGTATAAAGGACAGCATCCATATGATATATATTATCGATATACTTCCTTCCTATATAGGTCTACTACACACATTTTTCTCCTACATAACAGCGCGAAATATGGACTGAATGAAAAGTAGAATTAGTTAGAAAGAAGAGCAAAGTCTGTCAAACGACAGTTGAGTGTCAGTTTATAGGACTGCAGCTTCACGCACGCGCTAATCTCTCTAAATTCGTCCTGGGGACTTTAAATTATCATGGCCAAAATGAACACTTATTTAGAAAACTGAAACATTATTTTATTTCTATAGTTAAGAAAAATCCGTTTTTTTATGGTTTTTCGTTATTTTCACCGATCCATAGCCTTTCTCTCTCTCTCTCTCTCTCTCTCTCTCTGTGAGGCCGGGAGGGGAACATACCTATGCACCCCGACATGAGGTCCGTTGTGTGCCCCTGGGATGAGTTGTAGCCCAACGACCGAACCCACGCCGAACCGAACTAACCCCCAACACCCTAACTACCAGTCCCGTCTTCCTTCTAAGTCTGTGTACGATTCCACCCCAACGCCCCCCCCCCACATTCCCCCTCAAACAATCTGAGGTGTACGCCACTCCTCCCGCCTGGCCAACTGTCAGAGGTGTAGGCTACCTCTCCCGTTGGGAGGAGAATGGCTTCTACTGCTGGGTCACCAACTACCATGCTTTGGCATATCCATGGAGGACGGCCGAGAGCGTCAGGTGCTTCGGAGGGCCGCCGCAGGAGCAATTTGAAAGCCAAGAAGACAACCGGAATGATAAGTAAAGGATGATAAGGGGGGGAAGGAAGTGGCGAGAATGAGTGGGGTTCCATACGCCTGATAAAGTTATCTGATATTCATCCATAGGAGTGAGTGGGAAAAACCCGAAGAAACCTCACCCAGACAACTCTTCCCAAGCGGGGAATCGAACCCCGGTCCGCCGTGTTCGGGAGCGAACACATTACCACGAGACCACAGCGGTGGACATCCATACCCTTAAACAAATACCAAAATATTTGCAGAATACCCCTAACATCCTGTATATCAAAATTACCTTTTCTGTTTCTTGCGACATATTTTTGCGTTCTTGTTAGTAACAGTATGATAATGCCCATTTAAAGTTTCGTTCAACTGGGTTATAAAATATTTCATTATGTGCTTGAAATAATTCCAATTTATTTGCATGCCTCATTATAGTGCTTTCGTCATCAAATAACAGAGGACTTTGTCGACAGGTTGGAAGTTCTCACGATGGTTGAAGACCCGACATTTACAGAGCGACAGTGACGCAGATTCTACCGTAACACACAACTTATAAAATATAGAAGTGATTGAAGTTGGAACTTAAAACTCCTGTTTGATGTTGGTTCATCAAAATTTCATGCTCTGTAATTATGGTACTGGTTAGTAAAATTATTCTACGTCCCTTCTAAATTTATCCCGTGTTGTAAATTATAAACTAGAGAGCAATTTTTGCAAGCTATATGAAAGATGATTAAACTATTAAAAATCTAAAGCGTTATATCGCAACATAAAATATCTTAATGCGACTTCGGTATACTTCCATTAGATTGTACATAAATATTTAATTTATAAAACTACTTATACAGGAAAATTTAAATTACAGAACAGTTTTTGAAAGCTGTTAAAAATGATGATGTAACATTTATGTAGAAACATACAGTGTGATCCATATAAAACTTTACCATTTTAATGAGTTACAATTTCTGTTTGGGAGCTAATATAAACTTGAAATTGAATATTATGATTTCTGTGATTCTGAGAGAATTTGTACTGGTATCTCTGGCACGATTGTTGTCCATTGTTGATATCGATATTGGCTATTATTGCAGAACGCATGTAGTGATTATTTTGCTGGAATATTGCAAAATTCATTATTCATTTCTGCAGCGTATTTTTATGCTAAAAACGACAAATTCTCTGGTTAAAACGCAACGGGCATTTCGAACATAATTCGGTGTGCGCAATGTTCCTACAAAACCAGCAATTTTGTCGATGATGAGGAAGCTGGAGACAACAGGCTCGCTTCTTGCCATAACACACTGTCGAATTGAGTACTGCATGTTTGTGATATTACAGCCAATTAATCACTTCATACATTCTCCAATAGCCAATATCAACAAAGTACACCTGTGTGGAGTAACGGTTAGCACGTCTGATCGTGAAACGGGCAGCCCGGGTTCAAATTCTGGTTAGGACAAATTACTGGTTGTGGTTTTCCCGGGATTTTCCCTCAACCATCAAGAGCAAATGCTGGGTCACTTTCGGCGCTAAACCCTGGACTCATTTCGCTATAATTATCGCCTTCATTGCATTCGGACGTTAGGTAGCAGTTGATAAAGCGTCGTAAAATAACCAATTAAAATATGTATAAACAATGGACGACAATCGAGTCAGGGATACCAGTATAAATTCTCCCAGAACCACAGAGATCATATCATTATAATTAATTTTAAGTTCATACTAACTCCCAAACCGGAATTATAGCTCATTAAAATGGTAAAGGTTTATATGGATCGCCCTGTATAATATCTTAATACGGGAAGATATAACTCATTTTATTGATACATAAACACGTTTAAGAGTTTTACGAGGATGCTTCTTTTTTCCACTGTTTAAGGTAACGTCCGTATAAGTAAATATTACGAAGAGTGGGCAACAATACACGCCCTTAACTTACACCGTGATTTATAATTTAATGCTTACACACCATTAGTGAGATAAGTTGAGATTAAAACAACTGTCAGTATAGGGACTTGAATTGAATTGAATTTATAGGAGGAGGCACTATGGCCCAGCACTGCGACCTGTTAAGGTCTATTGCGTTCACCCTTAAACTAGGCGCATTTCCAAACCACACCGTCTCACTACACTAAGGTTCGCTGCGTACTCAGGTGTCGAGCAGACCCCCCCCCTCGTCTCTAGGCTAGGCCACTCCGTACTTTGCCAGCCGGCGATCGGGGAATGCTATGGAATACTGACGAAATGGAAAAATGGTGACAGAATTTATAGGGACTTACCGTTTTACTAATAAAGCGTGTGTAGTTTTTATACGAGACTTATGTAGAGTTGAGACAGAAAACGTTACTAATAAACCATGTATAAGCGATGGATGTATAAACAGTTTATAACTATACAATGAGAATTGCTTTGCAGTAGTTATATACACGAAACCCCTTGTTTAAGCGTTGTATATAGAGAAAAATGGCCGCCCCTCTAACAGCTGTTCGTATTGACTGTCATTTTATGGTGATGGCTGCTTTGTAACCACAGAAGAACAAACCAAAGAGCATATAATAGAGTAATGTTGCTATAGCTTGTACTCTTTGACCAAAATATAGTGTGGTAATCGATCAGAGCCAGTTGTACTATCGATACTTAATACGGCACACTAGAGTGTTCTACCGGATGCAATAGAGAATCTACAATATTCTATTACCATTCGTAATGAAGTAATGACGAAACTATGACGTAGCTGTGTAACAGTTATACTGTTATACACGACGTATGTAGTGATTATTAGTAAGGAATTTACACACGACTTATAAACGAGTTACTCATTGTATAAGTATAAGACAGTTAAACGTCTGTGTATAGATTTTTATTAGTAAGACCGTTAGTGTATACTGTATTATATGAGCTGAGAATCGATATTTTTCTATTATTTACCTTAGTTTCTGTCTATATTATTATTATTATTATTATTATTATTATTATTATTATTATTATTATTATTATTATTATTATTATTATTATTATAATTCCTTTATAAGCCACTGAGGTTTCTTCTATTGACTTAAGTTCTTCAGATTCTTATCCAACGCTAGACGGCCAAAAATATCAGGAATGCCTGATCATGTCGCTGGTACTAGTGGTTAAGACGGACATACGAGTGAAACAAGCTAACACCGGAAGGAGATAAATTACATGTCCACTTCCGTACTCGGAGTCGAACGGCGACCTCTAGAATTTTAACTGAACCGTTACACTTGAACCAAAGCAATGACCGTTAAATAATACATTAGAACTTAAAACCTACAAACGTCGTTCCTCTTTAACTGCTATCTGAGTATATTTAAGATGTTTTTAGTTAAGGAAAGCAATCAGTGTGTCAAATGACGTAACTGTCACAGTGTACAAGTTCACTTGACAGAGCTTTACGGTGTTTTTAATTCCGGTAGTTGAACTAAAAACTGCAGCCACAATATAGCTTGTATGTCAACGCCTCTTGCGAGCATGTGTGTGTGTGTGGCTGAACAAGTTGTGACGTCACCACAGTAAATTGTGTTGTTAAAGAGGATTTCCCGCGTGAGTACGCTATCCACACGTCACGGCTAGGTCAACTTCACTGTGCGTTGTCGCACGGGACAGATTTATTTCCAAGTGTGCAAAAAATGATATACACAAGTCCAGCTATTTTAAATAGAATTACTGTTATATTGTTTGTTTTATGGTACATTATTCTATTATGATATGGGATTTTACCAGCTCTGAGGTTATTACAGCAATAATCGTTAATTTAGTTTATTAATGAAAAGAGTTTATTTATATATCATGTGCAGGGAGGGATATCAGATGTACAACGACTATCACATAATTCGATTTCAATTTATAATGCCAAATCTGTAAATTGTTCACCATATAACAGCACTTTAAATCTAATCTATTATTTACTTCATGTCCATTTTAATACAGGGCTATTGTCCATATTTCAACTGATCCCCTATTTGCTTCGATGGCTTGGACAAGCATACAAAAATCACGTTTCAGTATTGTGAATAATGACCCTTCTCTCCAAAACATTGCGTTATTGGCTATAATTATGTTCTTACTGCTACCACTGCATTGATGGTGATGATGATTCTGCTAGTAGTAGTAGTAGTAGTAGTAGTAGTAGTAGTAGTAGTAGTAGTAGTAGTAGTAGTAGTAGTAGTAGTAGTAGTAGTAGTAGTAGTAGTAGAAGATTTATTTATACTAGCAGAGTTAAGGCCATAAAGCCTTCTGTTCCATTCAACCAATATTAGAACAATAGCAGTAAAATAGGAGAAATACAGGAAAAATATACAATTAATAATAATAATTATTTATTTATTTATTTATTTATTATTAATATTTGTGTGCTGAACAACAGCCAGAGGCCAATTATAGTTCAGCACAACACACAAACAGAAGATACAAAGGTGCAAAAATAAATAAATAATAACTTAAATGAATAAAAACATACATAAATAAAGTTGAGAACAAGAACAGTAAATACTAATAATCTAAACGAAACTATGCCTTAAAAGGATCTAAATTGTGCCCATGCAAATTGGCATATTTTATGCATCTACAGACTGGAGAAAGTGATTTTGAATTTCTGTTATAAATTTTTTTTTGAAATCTTCAGACCAAAGTTCAATAGAGTTAATATCATTTTGAAGAGTGTGGCAATCGGCAGAACTATTTATTGAGCGAAAGATTTTGAGATCGTCAGCAAATAATAATAATAATAATAATAATAATAATAATAATAATAATAATAATAATAAATTATAGTGATAATACTAATAATGATTACTGTCACAAACTATTATATAGACGTTCTAGTTACAACAGAAAGAGTAACAATAGTAGCAGTAGCAGCAGGATATTGATGGTAGCAGTAACAGTAAAAGTAAGTTATAGTGTGTATCTAATGTGTACCTTCTTAACTTGCGTGATGCGGGTTCCGCATACAGCGGATAGATGGCAGGACGGTGTCCCATTTTTAAGTTGCACACCACATCGGCGAGCCATGTTACGCATCTGTGAATAGTTATGTCGTGTACTAGAGTGAGTGTATAAATGTTCGTGTAAATGTAGTGTAGGGAATGGGTTAGGATGATGATGAAGGTGAGGAAGGGAAAAGAGGAAACTCGGTGCCGGCACGTAGCCTACTCCTGTTGAATAGCATCAAGGACGCCGCCAGTCTCAACGTCCCCATCCGACGAACGAAACGATATCAACAGTGACATGTCTTCTGTTTGTATGCAGAGTGGAGAGATTTGGGATTTAACCCAGGCATATTGGTGTACAATTGAGTGATTAGAAATTGTGCACCGCCATCTCTCATAGTCCCGAGATAGAAATTTTACATGAAAATTTCTGACCCAGCCGGGAATCGAACCCAGGCCGGCTAATCTGGACGCGCTACCACAGAGCTAACTCGGCGAACACACAAACAACAGTAGATGACATCATTAGAAATACCAACATTTGATGTTAGTAGCAACAGAAGAAATAGCGATTCTTAACAGAAATGAAGCATCAACAAGAGTAGTATACCAATAGAAACGCCAACAGTAGTAGATATGACAATAGAAGCCCAACCGTAGTAGGTGTAGTACAAGCAGCGATAGTAGTGTAGTAGTAAAAGTACCAACTGAGTTGGTGTAGCAGGTAGAAGAAGACGGACCAATAGTAGAGCACGTAGGAGTAGAAGCACCAATAGTAATAATAGAAGCACATATAGTAAAATGTATAATAAGGTAGGTGAGCTATTTTCCGACATGGTCTTAATTACGACAGTGGGCTCTGCTGCAAAAACGTGTGGTCTAAACCGACAGAGGGCTGCAGTTTCTTGAAGTAGTCTTAGAGCAATATCAGTTCCGTGATAAACAAGTTTGCAGAAGCGTTTCTCTGACGGTCAGAGTGTGAGTAGACATTTTGTGTGATAGAAGTATTGTCTGAAGGAAGCATATTTTTCTGAGTATTCTGCTTTTGACAAAGGTATGTAATTCATATTGGACATCATTCACAGTGCAAAGTATTGTAGTTTAATATGATGTTCATTAATTTCAGAATCTATCGATATGGATTGTGTAATAGCGCGATTAGTAACAGCAAACGAGGTGCTCTTAAATCCGACACATGCGGAATTATGAACCCTCTTGCACTGACTTCAGTTATGCCTACTACAGAATTTATGATAAAGCATCCCAATATAAATTCGAGTTATTTAATGCTCTTTAGCGTTGGAACGGCATTCTTAGCAGTATTAATGCATTTTACCAAAACTACTGCATGTTTCGGCATCAAGATGTGTCAAAAAGGAAAGCGCAAACTTTGAACCAGGGAAGGGCAATGAAACTAAATCGTGTAATTGTGAAAGACTATTTTGATAAACTGGAAGCCATAATGGTCGAACATGGATTTATGGGAAAACCTGAGAATATTTACAATATTGATGAGAAGGGGTGTCCCTTGACTCTTCATCGCACACAGGAAGTTTTTGCTGCTAAAGGCACTAAACGCTTACATTTGATTGCACCAGAACATGGAGAAAATATAACAATTGTAGCTTGTTGCAACGCAGTAGGTCAAGCAATTCCTCCCATGATTCTCTTCAAAGGAAAAAGGAGAAGACCGGAATGGGATGATGACATGCCCTCAGGCACAGCTATTGAAATGACAGAAAAGGGCTCAATGACGTGTCAGGTCTTTATTAAATGGCCAGCTTATTTTGCAAATCCTTGCTCATTTTCGATGGTGCAAAATCTCACCTTGATGCCAATATCGTTGCTGTAGCAGATCAGCATGACATAATATTGTTTTGCTTGCCGAGTGATTGCACACACGAATTGCTGCCTCTAGACAAGGCAGTTTTTGGACCCTTCGGACAATAATGGGATCCGGCAGTTTTGCGGTACTGGAGCAATCATGGCGAAAGAACCATTACGAAAGCAAGATTTGGGAAATTTTTTTCCGACGTTTGGTTGAAGTCCATGACACCTAACAATATCATGTCTGGGCTTAGGGCCATTGGGATCTGTCCATTTAACCCAGAGGTAATACCATATAGTGCATTCGCTCCCTCTGATTTATATTTTCTGCAACCATCCAAAAAAAGATAGAGAGAGGTTAGAATCCGATGAGGAGAGTGATGGTAAAAGTAATCTTTGCAACTCATTAGTCACTGAATGTGCTAATGATAGTGGATTTCCTGTGAATGACGAAAGGCTGTCAACAAGCTTCACAGAAATTTTGACTTCACCCAAACTTAAGGAGAAGAAAACCAAGCCAAGACGTACCGCTATGAACGCAAAAGCTCAACGTATAGTGAAATCCTTATTCACGAAACGAAGAATCTTCCAAAGACTATAGCATAAAAAATTCCAAAGAAAATTTCCTAATGTCCCAATAAAACTACGTCTGTGCAGGTTTATCAAGAAGCAGGACCAAGTGGAATGCCTTCAAAGAGAAAAGAAAGCTGGTTTTGCACAATATGTATGGTGGACAGAGTCGCCGATATGCGATTGTGCTGCAAGTGTAAGAAGTATGTGCATGAAGAATGTGCTGACATAAGTTCCGATTTTCGAGGATCCTTCGATTGTCCTGATTGTGAAGAAGACTGATAATGTATTTCTCCAGTCAAAGGATTTTTCTATCAGTTTCTGTGTACCAAAGTTTCAATCAAGAATATGTGTTAATATTTTCTACCTTATTTTTTTTCGAATCATCCTGCTTGTATTGTGTCACCATATTGAACGTGTTTAGCTTTATTTAACTTGATTATAGTAATAAATATAATGAAAATGGTCTAGAAGTAATTAATTTCACTTATATAAGGCTGCCTTAATGTTTCATAAAGTTATTGTTAAATTTCTTTATGTGTCGGAATTAAGGTACATCATGTGTCAGAATTAGGATCACAGGGTCGCAATTCCGACACTTTGTAAACTTTTCAAATTGGTTCTACTGTTTGAATTTCACTGTACGTATATACTTGAAATATTTTTTTTTCTAAGTATTCGTGTAAATATACTAAACGTATACAAATTATAAAGTTTCAACATTGAATGAAAAAATAAATATAAATTTTCAAGGCTTAAAGTGTCGGAATATGGCTCATGTACCTTAGTATAAGTACTAATAATAATAATAATAATAATAATAATAATAATAATAATAATATGAGGAAGTAATAGAGGTAGAAGAACCTGCAAAATAGTAGGTAATAATAGCAAAATCGCAAATAACAATCGGTAATAGCAGTAGATGCACAAACAGCAATAGTAAATAGTAGTAAGAAAAACCCCAGCAGCAGATAATAGCATTAAAAGACGAACAAAAATACGTAGGTATATCAATAGAAGTATCAACAACAATTGGAAATAGCAAAAGAAGAACCAGTAGCAATAGGTAATGGCATTAAAAGCGTCAACAGAATATTTAATAGCAGTAGAAAAACAAGTTGTAGTGGTGGTGATAATAGTTAATGACAGTAGAAGTACTGACTTCATTTGTAAATAGAAGTGGAGCAACAAATAGAAAATCAACAGCAGTGTAGAAACACTAATATCAGAAGCACCAATAGCAATAGCATAAACTTCTGCACCCCTTAATGCCGACCGCCATTGTTCAAAATCACACAAGTCCATTTCATGATATAAAACACAGAAAACACCACTGGAAATGAAATTCGATATCATTTTAGTTTTAGTCTGAGTTCCATGACTGCAGATGTGTTACATATTATGTATAAGATTTCATTTCTGCTTGTCGTTTTGACGGACAAGGGTAGTCTATTGCAGTCATATGACTAGAAATAATTGTGATGACGATGATGCTGCAAGTTGGAAATACTCTCCCTGCAGGCGGGTGCTCAAAGCATTCATTATTCAGAGTATCGCTTCCCTTTAAAAGCGTTAGTTGTGGGGCGCGGGTCCATCATGTGCTGGTAGTGCTGCATGTATATTCCGATGTGTTAAATTCATGACATCCCATTCATAAAGATGCGAGCCGCACGTGCGAAACAGCTCAAGGGCTGTCCAGAATTTCCACTACATTTGCTTTGCTTGTTTGGCGAAGTTAAATATTAACAGTTCTCCACTAGCTCTCCGGTTACATACTGAGTTGCCTCCGGTACCATTTTCTTAAAAATGGTGTTAGCTTTCCAGATACATACCGAGGTGACTCAGGTACCATTTCCGTAAGGAAAATGGTGTTAGCTTTCCGGATATATACCGAGCTGACTCTGGTACCATTTCTGTAAGGAAAATGGTGTTAGCTTTCCTGATACCTTCCGAGCTGACTCGGGTACCATTTCTGTAAGGAAAATGGTGTTAGCTTTCCGGATACGTACCGAGCTGACTCGGGTACCATTTCCGTAAGGAAGATGGTGTTAGCTTTCCGGTTATATGCCGAGCTGACTCGGGTACCATTTCTGTAAGGAAAATGGTGTTAGCTTTCCTGATACATACCGAGCTGACTTGAGTATCATTTACGTAAGGAAAATGGTGTTAGCTTTCCTAATACATAAAGAGCATACATAACATTTCCGTAAGTAAAATAGTGTTAGCTTTCCGGATACATACCGAGGTGACTCGGATAATATTTCCGTAAGGAAAATACTGTTAGCTTTTCGGATATATACCGAGCTGACTCTGGTACCATTTCTGTAAGGAAAATGGTGTTAGCTTTCCGGATACATACCGAGCTGACTCGGGTACCATTTCCGTCAGGAAAATGGTGTTAGCTTTCCTGATATCTACCGAGCTGACTCGGGTACCATTTCTGTAAGGAAAATGGTGTTAGCTTTCCTTATACATACCGAGCTGACTTGAGTATTATTTACGTAAGGAAAATGGTGTTAGCTTTCCGGATCCATAAAGAGCATACATAACATTTCCATAAGTAAAATACTGTTAGCTTTTCGGATACATACAGAGCTGACTTGGGTACCATTTTCGTAAGGAAAATAGTATTAGCTTTCCGGAATACGTACTCTGCTGACTTGAGTACCATTTTCGTAAGGAAAATAGTATTAGCTTTCCGGAATACGTATTCTGCTGACTTGAGTACCATTTTCGTGAGGAAAATAGTATTAGCTTTCCGGAATACGTACTCTGCTGACTTGAGTACCATTTTCGTAAGGAAAATAGTATTAGCTTTCCGGAATACGTACTCTGCTGACTTGAGTACCATTTTCGTAAGGAAAATAGTATTAGCTTTCCGGAATACATACTCAGCTGACTTGAGTACCATTTCCGTCAGGGAAATGGTGTTAACTTTCCGGATACATAGAGAGCTGACTTGGGTACCATTGTCGTAAGAAAAATAGTAGCCTATTAACTTTCCGAATACATACTCAGCTGATGAGTACCATTTCCGTAAGGGAAATAGTGTTAGCTTTCCGGATACATACAGAGCTGACTTGGGTACCATTTTCGTAAGAAAAATAGTATTAGCTTTCCGGAATACATACTCAGCTGACTTGAGTACCATTTCCGTAAGGGAAATAGTGTTAGCTTTCCGGATACATACTGAACTGACTCGGCTACCATTTCCATAAGGAAACTGGTGTTATATCTCCCCTCTAGAGGGACCAACAAGTCTTAAGTGGATCTTGTAAGAAACCGCTGGACACAGACAGCATGCCAAAAGTCATTTTTCGATATGTACAATACTAACACATGAATTTTCGATTTCGAAATCGATTTTTTTCAACATCACAGTACCGGTACCCTATTTTGATGCTCCGTAAAATGGGAAAATAAATACTTGATCACTTTAATCTCAATGTCACAGCAATGTCACATCCGAAATACTTCCCGAAAGAAGAAGATAAGATTCGAAGCATCGAATAATGGGTTGCAATAAGGCAAGGCGTAGAAATTAGAGGAAATATGTTTGAAAGAATGGAGAGCTACAGAATAGCAAAAATAGCCCAGAATAATAGCCTACAGGCAAAAAAACATTACCGAGCAGGATGTCTGAATGTTGCATGTCTGACACATGTTCTCTTCGGAAACGCCGGAAAACAAAGAGTTCACTGACCTAAGTCAACAAGGAAAGAAAAATAAAATCATATTGGTTTAGCATTTTTAGAATTTAGATTACGATATTATATTTCGAATTATTACTGTTATTATAAATTGATTCTTAATAATTTGAGGTAACTCAAAGTTGGTACTTTATAGAGTTAATTAGAGTTGTTTAGAATGTTGTTAAACTTCTGTAAGGAAGAGGCTGTTTTGATGAGAATTCTGAAGTTGATAGTCTGCTTGAGTCCCTTAATTTAACTGCAGTAATATTTGAGATACGCAAGATCTCTGGATGAGGATTTTCCTCTGGAATATTGTCTACTTCCTCACCAATACTCTTTATTTCACCCTATATTTTCTTAGAGTAGTGCCATCCATTAAAACATATGAAGACCACACATTATCCTCTTAGTGGTTACATCTGGTGGCTTTGGCTCTTTATGGACTGTCGAATCACGGAATAAAAGAACTTGTGGAGCAGAGTGTCGAATACTGCGATACTTTATGACCTGGCGATCGTCACTGCAATACTCTTGACTTTGGACCGGTGAAATACACAGGACACACGTATAGCGAACCTCTGTTCTTCAAGGATATCTAATCTAGTGACCGTTATTAAACTTCCTAATATATACTTATCTCGGAGCTGCAAGTTCACCCAGCAATTTTGCATCTAATTCATCCGAAATAGGTTAATAAGCACATTGATCTTTAATGAATAATATGTCTCCCCTTAAGAAAAGTTATTAGTACACCACTGAGGATTAACGGTAGGATGCTGATCATGAAATGAGCGGGCTTGGGTTCAAATTCTGGTTGGACAAGTTGAAGTTTTTTCCTGGGTTTTCTCCTCAACCATTTAGGAGCAAATACTGGTAACTTTCAGCGCTGGGCCCTGGACTCATTTCGCCGGCATTATCACCTTCATCTCATTGAGACGCTAGATAACCTTATCAGTTGATAACGCGTTGTAAAATGCCCAATTCAAGAAATAAAATAATAATAAGCATTATTATCGGCAGTTAGTTAAGATCATAAATGGAGAAGTCTTATAATGATTTCATAGTACATACTTATCAGTTATAATAATTGAACTTCAGCATTGATTCAGATGTGATTAATTCCTAAATTCCTAGGTTTCAGGGTTTTATTTTTCGATGTAAAATTAAACGAAAAATGACTAATTTTTACCCAAGTCATCAATAATTCAATGAAAGATGCAGTATTAGTGTTAATATAAGGTGTTATCGGTGAACTCGCATATTTTACGGTCTTAATTTATGTGATTTTTCTTTCGGAGGAGGAGAGCCCGCAGGCAAGTTAACACATCGTTAGGCCTATTGTACAACCTCCTTATGTTGGAATGATTGTTGAAGTCCTTAGGATCGCTTCTTTCAAACGCATGATTCACTGAATGGTGTCATAGTATCGATTCAGTCACAACATCCAGTTCTGACTGGAGACCTCATCCTCCTCCTACCTGTGATCTTACTCTGCGACTTCCTCAGATCGATGGCATCTCTTCGCAATTCATGTTCCTGAATCTGTTGCATCCTTAACCAGAAAAATATGTCGCCATCGATTTCACGACTCAATAAGATGCCATCTATCATTCCCCCGGCCACTCTCAGTTCGCTTATTAAAAGAGTTTTAATAAATTTTAGGACTGAAAGAGCACTGTTCATGTTCGGCTGCAGTTCAAAGCTATTATTATATTTATTACAAGATGAATAGAGACACAAACTAGAAACTAAAATAAGACAAGAACTACAATGAAATATCACATATCATATAATTATTAAGGTAGAGGAAAATTTACATAATACTGTACGGCAATCGACTAAAATAAATCATGTAAAAGAAACTAAATAAATAAGGAATATACAGTGCGTTCACTTACATAATGTAGGTCGACCGGGCGGCGCGCGAGACTGAACTGGACTGCCGAGGGTGCGGGAGACGGTTTGCCGCGTGTTGCATGGCCTTCGTGCCGGTCGCGCTACGCCCGATCGACCTACAATATGTAAGCGAGCGCTCTGTGTATATAGATTTACAAAAAATTATTCGACGTTAAAGAATACAAATATGGTATAGGCTAATTAATTTATACATTTTAAAAATTTACTTGATCAAATTGAAGACATCAACATATTTTTAATTTTCTTAATATATTTTAGTGGGTTACTCCTCAAAACTTGGTTTGTTGGATGCTTGATGTGAACATGTAAGCATTCGCCCACAGAGGGCAACTCTCTTAAAAGGAGTAACATGGGGGCAAATGGATTTTTATTGAGTCTAATCACTAGTATATGATCTTTTGACTGATCTTTTACGAAACGAACATTTTCTTATAACTTTTTTCTTTTTTTCTAGGTAAGTATCTGCTGAGAACGATAGACTCGTGTTCCTTTATGTTGGTGAGTAGTGCAACACTTAGTCTTTGGTATGAAAATTATGATTTGTATTGCACCTCCAAGTTATAATATGAATATGAATATCCTTCAATGTAGCTAATCGGCCCCAAAAGAAAAAGTATATAATTATGTCTCGTGACGAGAATATTGTACGAAATGGAAATATAAAAGTTGGAAATTTATCTTTTGAAGAGGTGGAGAAGTTCAAATATATGGGAGCAACAGTAACAAATATAAATGATACTCGGGAGGAAATTAAACATAGAATGAATGTGGGAAATGCCTGTTATTATTCGGTTGAGAAACATTTATCATCCAGTCTGCTGTCGAAAAATCTGAAAGAATTTATAAAACAGTTATATTACCGGTTGTTCTGTATGGTTGTGAAACTTGGACTCTCACTTTGAGAGAGGAACAGAGATTAAGGGTGTTTGAGAATGAGGTGCTTTTGAAAATATTTGGGGCTAAGAGGGATGAAGTTACAGGAGAATGGAGAAAGTTACACGACGCAGAACTGCACGCATTGTATTCTTTACCTGACATAATTAAGAACATTAAATCCAGACGTTTGAGATGGGCAGGGCATGTAGCACGTATGGGCGAATCCAGAAATGCATATAGAGTGTTAGTTGGGAGACCGGAGGGAAAAAGACCTTTAGGGAGGCCGAGACGTAGATGGGAAGATAATATTAAAATGGATTTGACGGAGGTGGGATATGATGGTAGAGACTGGATTAATCTTGCTCAGGATAGGGACCAATGGCGGGCTTATGTGAGGACGGCAATGAACCTCCGGGTTCCTTAAAAGCCAGTAAGTAAGTAGCTAATCGGTTACAACTATAAAAAGTACACAAGCTCAATAAACAGAATTAAGTTTTGATAGTTTATTTAAAGTATTAAAGCACACAATAAAGAAATGATGGAAAAAAACAATTTAGAATAGCTGTAATGTGTTCGGTTATAAAATCCATAGTCTGCTCTAAATACGTTTGCGAGTGTTTTAGTGTAATGAAATTTATTTTAAGCTGTTGCATAATATAATTCCACACTTCTAACCATCTGCATAGGACTGGAACTCAACACCTCCTTTAAAATCTGGAGAAATCGATACATTTAAGCTGCATGCAAATACAGTCGGAATTAACATTCATTTGAAACTTCAAACAAGGTACAAGGAGTTGTAATTATCAGTCATTTGTGCGACGACGAAAGAAACTTTGAATTTATCTTTTTAATCCATTTCGTTTTCCCTTCTCCTTTGTACAACTTAAACATTTTTAGTAGATGAATTTTTTTGGGATAAAGAGAGGTCTATTAGATGAAAGCATTTACCTTGGACGAGGAGGGAAAGAAACGTTAAAGAAAAGATGAGAAAATTGTTGATAGCTTCTTTAAATAAAGGTTGTATTAAAGTCATCTCTCTTTATAATTAAATAATAATCGGATAATTAAATTTGTTTCCTCTCAGAGATTTTAAACAAATGCTGTGGGATATTAATTTAACTCGTAAAATAGTCTAAACAAATTAGAAATGGTACTGGTATAATTTCATTTTATTACTATTTAAAAGAAGTGGTTATTTTGGAAATATTTTCCTTTGGCTACTGTACTGTAATAAAATGTATATACCCAACAGCCTGTCTATCTCGATAACTGGTTCACGAGTTTAACAAAATAATGCTATGACCACAGACAGATGGAAAGTATACTTCTTGAAACCACTTGAAGAGGTGACTTTTCCTAATGTTTCTTTGATTTTGAGGGCAATTCATAAACATTCGCGGCTTTACACGTTTTCTTCTTCACGATGGCAATGGAGATACGAGTATAGGTATGAGTATGAAGCGATTATTTTGAAAAATCATATCTAGAAGGTTAGGTCTTCTCCAGAAGTATAAATTTATAGAGCGGTTTCTTATTTCAAATTGGACATACGGGGAAAAATTATTGTGAGAATCGATTATCACTTGGTGAGCCTTCTTTGTCAGCATATTAAAAATGGATCTTGTGGTCCGTTTGCATAAAACAATAAGCGCAAGGTAGTATCTTCAAGACAGAACAGGTGGATGTCTGACAGAAATTACAGAACTCTGGCACTCTGACTTTAGCTATCGGAAACAATACGAGCAATTAAAGTTTAAAGAGACATGTTGGCAGGGTATCTGAAGTGTTCTGCTTCAACGACTGTCTGAAAGCCACCTGAAGTGGATGTCTAAATGTAGGAGTGCGAGGTGTGTAGCAGGTATGCGATGTACCGAGGAGACGTTCGCTATTTTACTAATGGAAGGCATGCAGACTCGCTGCATTCCAGCTCACCACCGAGGCTGCATCTTTTGTTTTATCGCAGTGGCGTATTCACCACTCTGTTTAACTGCTGCGTAAATTAGCAGTCTGAAGCGAAATACGGAAACAGAATTCGGCAGGAATTACCAGTACATTTTCTTTACATCAGGGCTTACGATAGGACCTTCTAAAATCATCAGTTCGAAGCCAACACTCTGTAAAGTAAAAGATAGATACTACAACTAGCTTCGAATATGAATTTCATTGCACAAAACAATTTAAAATTCGCTTGAAACCCTCATTCAATACGGATTTTTTCAGGCGGCTGCAGCACACGAAGTTGACAGGGCTCTCCGTGATCCTTCACTTTTCTCATTGTCTAGTAGGACAATTAATATAAACATCCTACATTCACAGTTATTAATAGAAGCTTGACTTATTTAAATTAAGAGTTGTCCACACCTGTGGAGTAACGATCAGCGCGTCTGGCTGCGAAACCAGGTGGCCCAGGTTCGATTCCCGGTCGGGGCAAGTTACCTGGTTGAGGTTTTTTCCGGGGTTTTCCCTCAACCCAATATGAGCAAATGCTGGGTAACTTTCGGTGCTGGACCCTGGACTCATTTCACCGGCATTATCATCTTCATCTCATTCAGACGCTAAATAACCTAAGCTGTTGATAAAGCGTCGTAAAATAACCTACTAAAATAAATAAAAAATTAAGAGTTGACACAAACTGCTTCTGCTTTAGGGTAAGATGTGATGTATCTGGCTTGTCTTTGTTAACAATGAGAATTAAAGATCTAAGTCCGTTTATCAAAGCTCAAGTCCATACTACACTCTCTCGACTAGCAACTAGGAGTGCTATTCATAGACATTTCGCTAGCCCGCGCTACGAGCGTGCTAAACAGGATTCATATCATATTAAATCGCGAACACTGGTTTATGAATACGAAAAACGTTAGTTCGCTGATCATCCACCGAAAGCCCGCGCTAAGAATGTCTATGAATAGGGCCCTAGGTGACTTGTAAACTACACACTAGTGAGCTTTTGACATGTAGGAAAGGTCATCGTAGTATCAATCTTTATCACTAGAATGCATTTCCAACAGTCTTCAAGGTGAAATTTTGAATCATTGATAGAAAATCAACTGCAGAACAAAGAGATGCAAATGTTCTTTTATAGTACCTGTGCCACGTGCAAACATGACGTCACGCCAATATAGTCTATGAACATTAACCTTAACTTCGTACGTCTTGGGACAGAATACGGTCCCTAATTATTATTATCATTATTATTATTATTATCATCATCATCATCATCATCAACAGCATTGTCATCATTAACTTAATGACGCTACAGCTAATATAGCTGCATATTTTAAATAATAGTTTCAGAAAGTATAATACAAACAGTAGTATTATTCTCAACACGAATAAGGAACTAAATTGTTATGACATGTGAAAACGTATAAAACAGAAGTTTGTGCCAACGTAGTGACACTCTTGATTTCATAGTTTTGTACGTGTGAAGTGTCATTTGGAGTAATGATTATTTCAAATGTCCATGCGCTATTTTTTAAGTCGTAGATGCATTCAATAACATTAAACAATCTCGGAGACAGGCCGCTATCTAAACAAGCTCTTCCTTCCTGTACATGTGTACTTGAGCGTATAAATAGATCATTATTAGCGTTATTGTTTCCTAGATATATCGCTGCTTGGAAACACAAAGTTATGCATTGAAAGCCCTGGAGAGAACGGATGTTTGTCAGTGTGCAATGTAATAGCCTGTGTTGTCTCTGAGATACAGAGTCTGACATGATGTAGCATCACTAGCATGTGTCCAAATAGTGTCTGGTATGGGAACAAAAGGGGCCAATATAAGCCTGCGACATAGATTAAAAAAAAACATTTACAGATGACTAGATTTCATAGCGTCACCCATTGGCGAAATTTCCAACTTCCTTTCAAATTCGCCTTCCCAGAAGTAACTTTAAGCGGAGAAATTAATTGGATTTAAGTAATGCTTTCGTCTTCGTCGTTTCGAAATACTGTAATACCAGTGACATCAGAGACTGTCGGAATTTAGTAGCGTTCAAAAGCAAGCTTATTAAGCATTTTCTTACTGCGTAGAGTAGGTTTAATTTTTACTTAATCAATAAAAGAAATGCTTCTCTCTTCTTAACTTTTACAATAAACTGTCTAGCTTTTATTAATTAGTTAATCTTTTAGTACTTTGATTTTTATTTTATTTGTAAATTGAATATTAATTGTAATTATAATTGTATTCTTAATATTGTAGTTGTAATCCCTTGGTAGAGGGGAAGAGAAGGCCTGATGGCCTATCTCTACCAGGTTAAATAAATAAATAAATAAATAAATAAATAAATAAATAAATAAATAAATAATATTGTGATCTGGACTAAACATTTGAGTGTATTATACTTACTATGTGGTGATCGGAGATAGACGTTGTAGATTTATCACCTACATGGAAAATAATGATAATAATAAGATATACTGGCATGTACTGGCCATGCAAATAGTCCTGAGCTCAGATCGGCGCGGAAGGAGAAAGCGTGCGAGGAGGAAATCACGTGGTTGTGACGTCAAAGTACTGTCGCTACAGACGTACAATTTTTTTTTAATCTTCAAATATATGTACCGAAGCAATACACGTACTTGTACAACATTGTGTGTTTTGACACAGTACTAGGTATTCATCCATTCATTCATTCATTCATAGTGTTCTGCTCAATGGAAAGTCTCACTGCAAACCCACCATTCTCCAATCTTTTCTATATTCAGACTTTCTCTTATTCTCCGCATATGATCCATATATCTCAATGTCGTCTATCATCTGATATCTTCTTCTGCCCTGAACTCTTCTCCCGTTCACCATTCCTTCCAGTGCATGCTTCACTAGGCAGCCTCTTCTCAGCTAGTGACCCAACCAATTTCTTTCCCTCTTCCTGATCAGTTTCACCATTATTCTTTCTTCACCCACTCTTTCCAACACAACTTCATGTAGGGTAAGGTTGCCTTATTCCGTGACATATTTAATAAAGTCTATATTTATGCCACAATTGTACTAAAAATGTTCAAATAACACCTAAATGACGTTATTTGGACCTTTAGCTACAGTTTTTACAACATTCAGTGTCAACAGTTTCACAAGTTTGATATATAATATATGATTCTTCATTGTTATACAATGGCTCCTAAATCCGTGACAGGGATCCATATTCCGTGATAGTGGTTTCCTAATTCCGTGATACTAAAATAATCCGCATTAACTACTCAGAAAACAAACGTGTATTTGAAAAAACACTTTAAAATCATTGTATAGTGGTTTAATATAGATTAAGCAAGAAGTTACAACATAGAAAAAGGGCCTAAGTGACAAAGTTCATAGAAAATACTTGTGTAACTACAGGAATACATATTACATATTAATATATTATAAACAGAATAAACTAAAAGTGAAATTCAATAAAAATTACATTTTAATTAATGAAATTATAACACAATTATTTCTTATTATTTATATTCCTAACAACAGCAGTAATTAAGTTCAATATATGCTATATTATTTTATTACGATTATAATTGATGTTTTCTATATCTTATTTCTATTATTATTTCCACGAACTATTTTCTTTCGTAGACATTAATTTTCACAATTTAGCGTTGGCATCACTGGTCGAGTGAGCCAGGAAGGAGAAATATGAAAATAAATCCGAAAATGGGAATGCTCCTGTAGCATTGTTATTGGCTCACAGTGTTTAAATAATCATACGCATTGATTCAGCTGACTATAATCTACAGTAATATATCATTTTTATAATGCTGTATTAATTCTTACCTCAAATATAATATGTTTCTTCAGGAGCGGTCACAAGAGAAAGAAAAACTTACTGGTCAACCACCTTTCGCTGAACAAAATCTTCTGCAGTCGACTGCTTCTATTCAAAAGGCGGATAGTCAATAGAATTGACAAGAAGACATCTCCTGGCATCTGTTAGATATTTCATAAACTTAAAAGTCAGAGATCACAACTCCATGGTAGTCAATTGAAATTTTATTACGCGATTAGGAGTATCACGGAATTAGGCACCTTTACCCTACTACTATACGTACGTAATATAGCACAACGGAAACATTATATACTTAATTTAATACTTCATTTACTAAAGGAAAGATCATTATTCAATCCTTTTTACCAGATTTAAATCGTTCCCGGCATGATGGATTGTAACAATTCTGTTCCCTTTGACAACGGGAGTCAACACTCAGCCATACAATGTGATGTGTGACGTATCAAGATAGATATCGTTCATGTAGCTTAAACAGTATTATTGGAAGAGATTCACTTCTAATTTTATTTATATTACGCAAATAAGAAATTATTTGAGATCTGAAATAACTGTTCTCGGGTTCTCAGCCAGGTAAGTTGGATAGTTGATTCCAAACTTTCGATGACTAGCACAGCCACTTCTTCAGGGAATGAGTGTCGTAGGGACGGTATGAGTGTTTGAATTGAATTAAATTGAAAGAGGAGAAATGGGAGGAGAAATTGGACCATGTGTAGCCGGTATATAAACGTCAATAGGGCTTCCCGGTGCGAGCCAATCAGGAGCTAGTTCCTAGTTCGATCTGCCTGCCGCGTTCTGGTTGGTCGAAGCGGTGGCCAATCAAGAGCTAGTTCCCGGTCCCAACCGCCTGCCGCATTCTGGTTGGTCGAAGCGGTGGCCAGTCAGGAGCTAGATCCTGGTTCCAACCGCCTGCCGTGTGGTTCTTTGTTAAACCAATATTTTAAATTCTGGTTGCTGCCAAACTATGAAAGATATAAAATATATAGTATTGCTTGAAATTCATATTTAGAACATACAAAATATCCTACTACAATATTTTTAACTTTTGAGACATCATGGTTCAAAAACATACTTTTTTGCATAGAATGACTCTACTACTATTGCATAGGCCTATGATGAATTAAGGGGGTGGTGGAGAGTGTTTGTGTAATTATAGGGGGAAACGGAAGTACCCCGAGAAAACTCCTTTGCAACGTCTGTTTTCTTCACTACAAATTCAACCTTCTGGATGGAAGACCAGCACGCTAGCAATTGAGTCACCAGATATGACTCTTTGGATTATTAGTCAGAGAATTCATATTTCTTGTGAATCTACATAATTGGAAGTGCTACAAATCGCTTGAACGTAATTATAGTACAGACTAGACATTTTTCGGGTCACCAGTAGAGCACGTGTGAGGATGTACATATACTTATGGGTAAATGAATACAGTATTTACTGTCTCATAAATTATTTATTTGATTTTATTGGTAGTAATTCTGCCAGATATTCAGACGTGCCTACAGAAATTAGGTTCATAACTAGGGTAATACTTTAAATGTTCTTTATGGTGATTTCCTCTAAACAACTAGGCTGTATAACTTTGTGGATAATATTTAAACAGCACAACACAACTTAATCAAAGAAGGGCGCATGCTAATGGGGTAATTTCTCAAAGACTTCTGGATAACTCGATTATAACTGTTTTAATCGTGATTACAGAGTTATTAAAGAGAAGACACAGCTATAGCCTACGGGAAGAACCGAACCTAAATAATGTAGCATAATACTGCTGTTGACATGAATATACATTATTTTCACACATTTTACACGAGGCCTTCTGAAAAGTTATTTCCTTGCCGTAGGGTTATTTTGATAGACCAACACAAAAGCTATTCAAGGACTTTGATCTTTTGCAAATTAAATTCTGTAATAATTGAGAACTTTCATTAGAAGTAAGCACAACGTGTTTTGTATCCATAACGCAGGAATGCACGTCAAAAGGTTAATTATTACAAAAATTGACAAACACGCTTCCATAATAATATTAGTATAAATTTCAATTAGATTAATGTAATTTAAATGTCTTTTATATTTATTTCTTTTAAGAAACCAGAAGTTAAAACTTGTCGAAACGGTGCCGTCCGTCATGCAAGGTATAATAACTTTTTAACCATTTTAACACTTTTAAAGTTTTAAGTTTTTAAAAATATTTATATTTTATAACAAGTGTTAAAGTGAACATCAAGAGAAATGGAAAAATTAAAGACAAACTTTGGAAAGATGCCTTAAAGTCCGTTCTACTGTTAAAAAAAATTCGTATGGCAACAGGCCACGTTTGGTTTCCTTACGATCTTTGTCAATTGGGCATACTATCTAGAAATTCTAGACATAATGTATGTCCTGCGGTAGTTTGGATATCATGGATTCATCATCATCATCATCATCAACATCAACATCATCATCTCTTTTATCTCCTATCAAGAGCATAAGACATCCATAAAGTGTCTCCAGCTTCTTCATCTCCTTCCATGTTTTCCCTTTCTTCATAATTTCCTCAATAACTGTTCGTCTCCACGTTGTTTTTCTCTTCTCTTCCTCCATTCTCTTGAGGTTTCCAGTCAATAGGTCCATTGCCTTTTCTTAATGCATACCTATAGATCACCAATCTGAAGTTCAACCCCTATTCAGTTATGCGGCCACCCGCAACGCAGCTAAGATAAGAGAGTGATTCGACGAGTGAAGGACAAATACAGTGGAAGCTCTTAAATTCCACATCCTATAGTTCGACTACTTACATACACCCCTATAGGGACACTAAGAAATGGGTTTACCATTTGAATGGGAATTGGCTCTGTGTCTTGTAGTGATATTTTTGTTAAAGGAAAACAGAAAAGGAAGACATCCATATTTAATCACTGATTTTAAATTAATGAACTCTTGTTTTTCTATTTGAGAATTGTACCGTTTGTGAGACGGAAATGTCGAAACCCACTGTGGTACTAAAAGCGCATACACAAGTATCGGGGCGGGCAGGAAATGCAAGTACAGTACTGTATTCGTAGATGGATGACCAATAGGAATTTGTATTCATTTCACCTGCCACACCCATACCCTTATTGGACTGAACTTTCAATTCTGTTCAGTCGAACTTAGGAGAGTCCACTGTATTTCAATAACAAACTCATATTTCACCAGTGGCGGTTTACAGACTTAATAAAGTCATCACTTCAATTAAAATTAGCAGGACTTAAAACAATTGTTTGATAATACTAAAAATGAAACATAACTTTTTGTCTATCAGATATATAAACAAAAAATGTACTTCAACATAAATACCAGTCTTCAACCTGTTCAACTAATGCTTGAAACTCATCCGTTATTGCCAGTCGTAATTGATCAGAAAGATAGCTATCTGATACTCGAGACTCGCATTTTAATTTTATTGTTTTTATAACCATAAACAGTTGCTCATACAAACACATACTGTAGGTAGTACCGAACACTGCTTCAATGGCACATCCAAAGAAATGAAGACATGGATATTTATTTTTACAAAATTGTTTGAAAACTTTGTACGTTGTCACCATATTCAAGACGGAAGTACTCTTCTTCTCACTGTGCATGAAGTTTTCTCTTTCTTGAGGTACATGGTTTGAAGTGCGACATTGTAATGCGCCAGGTACAGTCTTAGAAAAATGTTTTGTCGCACAGATATTTTGTAAGTCCCAGAAAGGTGGCAGTGTGCATGATCAGACACACAACGAAACAAAACTAATTTTATTACCTCAACTTGTTCTCTTGTGAACCAGGTCGCTTGCCCTCTGATCATGCGCACTGCCTCTTTTCTAGGGCTTAAAAAATCTGTACGACAAAACTTTTTTCTAAGACTGTACACCATGGGTGTACAAACACCTATAGAACCAGGAGATATTGCATATCAAGCATGCTCTGCTAAGGTCAATAACTTTCCTTATAAAATAGGAAAAACGGCCTTAAAGAATATGCGCCGCGGGTTGCTTACGCCAAGGTTACCTCGTACGAGTTACAATTGGACACTATTCTATACACCAACACTGAACACATACACCCTATTGACTGTTAACAGAGCGATTGAATACTCGTGCGGGGTTGACATATACGGGTGCAGTGTGTATGTAAGCAGATTCACAAATAATCGCGATTTACGATTTGAGCATCTATGCTTCAATATATTACCTAATGTTCTAACTAATTCCATTTTCGTTTCTTTATTTCTAATTTAATTTCTTTTGGGCTGTTTTTTAGGAGACTTTTATTTTATACTTTTCTGGCAATCTGAATCTAAATTTTGTAAATATCTATTCGTGAATAATTATGCGGTGTTCGGGTAAAGAGAGGTAAGTCTTAAAAATGAGTTTGGAGATAATGAAAATTAAACTTCGGAACCTTACTGCAAATAATTTTCTACACAAATAAAGCACATCAATAATTGCTAGTATTCTTTTAATTTTTGCACAATCACTTATATAATTTAACTTGTATGTTCATCTGGGGAACAAAATTCCATCTCCACAAAAAATGATTTATCCCCATTACCTCAATACCACAGAATGTAGGACATCAGAGATTCCAGACGTACTGTACAATGATTTTTCCATCTCTATCTATTAATGGTTCCGTGAACTGGGAAGCTGGAGACAGGATGATTTTTTTTTTAAATCATTATTCCTTTTATTAATATTTTAATGGTTTCATTGGTGTTTTTTTTACTAATTTCGGCACCGCAGCCTGAGGCTTATTGTGCCTAGACCCACAACTCTACTGAACACACGCACATACTGGGTCAGGGTATCCAGGAGCCACTGCGAGACACCACACACACTGGGACAATTGACAGACAACCAGTCCCCGTGAAGAGGTCCGAATTAAATCCCCCTGACTTCACGACCGGGATTCGAGCCCAGGCCACCTTGATCAGGAGTCTAGCACGCTACTTCAAGACCGAGGAGGCGGACCTTTATTCGTGTTACGTATTTGTCATTGAATGGCTAATGAATCTTATCAAACGCCTCTGCAATAATAGTACATTATGTAACGAGCCTATAATGGTAGTAATTAAGAGGTGAGTATGTTTATGAAACGAGCGGAAGCGAGTTTCATAATTTTCATACGAGCGTCTTAATTACCATTATAGGCAAGTTTCATAAGACTTTTTATGCTCGACCATGTTTCTAACTTGAAATTATTCATAAGTATTCATGTTATTCTTATGTGACTGGGGAGCGGAACTGACCATGTGCAATGTCTCTTAAATTGTGAGATGTGCGCATACGCGAAAGTATTGATTTTTTCCGAGGAACAAATGTCATTGACCTTGATATAATCTAGAGAGTAAAATGAACATTAATCTTGATATAAACTTGAAATTGATTTAGACATTGAAAAATGAGATGACAAATTGAATTTATTTCATTTTATTTACAATTAACGCTAATTATTATAGTAACAGAACATAACCTTCTGCGACAGTATTGGATTTCCAGCCTCCGTGACGTTTCGCTAGTTGTTTTTCGATTGCATATCCGAGAATAATCGATACTTGAGCTTTCATATTGCTACAATGGTGTTTTCTGATTGGTGGAAGACCTGAACTTTAATGAATAGGTGTACTTTAATGAGGCCCATTAAAGGGCTGCTACCAGGTGTATAATTACTACAGTTCGGCGTGGTCGAGCATAAACAATTTATTGGTTTGTCATTAAGAAAGAAGCTTAAAATTCACCAACAGATACTATTTATGAGTTCTTAAATAATAAATTTCATTTTACAGACGCTACTTTTGGTCCACACCTGTGGAATAACAGTTAGCGCGTCTGGCCGTGAAACCAGGTCGGGGCAAGTTACCTGGTTGAGGTTTTTCTGGGGTTTTCCCTCAACCCAATATGAGCAAATGCTGGGTAACTTTTGGTGTTGGACCCCGGACTCATTTCACCGGCATTATCACCTTCATCTCATTCAGACGCTAAATAACCTAAGATGATAAAGCGTCTTAAAATAACCTACTAAAAAGCGCTACTTTTAGAAGAAAATAAATAATAAAATCATCCAGTTCCAATTAATAGATCTGGAAAGAGCTTAGCCCAAAATTCTGAAATGGAATTTCATATTATCATCATCTGCTGTCCAAATATTTAACTTACGTTTATTTTCGGTAAATGCCAATTACGTTTGAGGCTAAATCGAATTACTTTTCCACACTTCAAGTTATATTTATTAGTTGCAAAAATACGGTACATTCGTTTCCAAAGTCTATTGTTATGCAGGACACAGGGCAACACGCATTTAATTAGCACGAGCGGTTTGTTTTCCTCGAACTTTGTATTAATTAATTGCAGTTAATTACATAGTCTATTGATTTGGGATTCAATCAGATTAGTAACGCAACATGACAAGGGCTCTCTAATCCTGCTGCAGAGACATCATTTGGTCCCTGATGTTACAATATTGTTTTTGTTGAATTTGATATGGAGCCAACCTACTTTCTCTTTGCCAGAAGCTTAAAATTACCACTGCTCTGTTATCGGCGAATTATTTTTGTGTTCGTATATAGTTTTTGTATTTTCAATGTCCTGAATCGTAACATTCTTAAAGTTTAATTCCGTCCATTCACGGAATAGTAAAGTTCCAATCTTGTGCAAACATACAATGCAGTGATATAATAGCAATACGTTTGATTGAATAGGCTATGTTTCAGTTTGTTGGATTATTATTTCATATACATTGTTCCGTCGATGTAGGAGAATGCCAATGTTTACCTATTTAGATATAACAAGCGAAGCAAGTCCCCTGCAATCTGCAAGCTTCATGTTTAGGTAAAGCATGAAATTCAAGGAATATTATGGACAGTAAAAATTGATTATAAGGCAATGGGTATTTAAGAATTATTAATTAATTATAAAAAGTGAATCTAATACAACGTTAATTTTATTTCACAGAATATACCTATTTATAAAATACAATAAATAAATAAATAAATAAATAAATAAATAAATAAATAAATAAATAAATAAATAAATAAATAAATAAATAAATAAATAAATAAATAAATAAATAAATAAATAAATAAATAAATAAATAAATAAATAAATAAATAAATGCGTAAGTAGCCTACGTAATAAAGAGTTATTAATTAGTGTTGTAATGAGTAGTATCAACACTGAGCGAATGAAGTACTTGGGGGATAATGTTCTTTTTGTATTTATTGTTGCTTTTTTTCTATTTGTATTTTATTGCGTGTGTATGCTTTTTTTATGTATTACCTTTATATTTATTAGTTGGATTATTTAATGCAGTTTCAATAAGGAATTGAATTGTATGTGTGTGTGTGTTTCACTGCGTTTTTTCTCTCTCTTTTCATATCTTACATTTATTTTATTTTTATTATTTTTGTGAAATTTGGCTTGAAGTTAGATTAGTTGTAATTGTGCTAATTAATGATAACGGTAGTAATAATAATAACTGTTGTTTTATTATTTTGTTATTAGTAGGTATTATTTTCGTTTTGAAGATTCAAAGTGTGCATAGTTATAGCACGAATGGCCGTACGGGCTCATGCGAAGGATCTTGTGTACATGAGTTTGTATAATTTATTATGCATCAATATTTGCACTTATCTATCTATCTGTCTGTCTGTCTGTCTGTCTGTCTGTCTGTCTGTCTGTCTGTCCGTCCGTCCGTCCGTCCGTCCGTCTGTCCGTCTGTCTTAGTAGGTAGATAGATAGACAGACAGACAGATAAATAGACAAACAGATAAATAGACAAACAGATAAATGAATCTATCTATCTATCTATCTATCTATCTATCTATCTATCTATCTATCTATCTATCTATCTATCTATCTATCTATCTATCTATCTATCTATCTATCTATCTATCTATCTATCTATCTATCTATCTATCTATCTATCTATCTATCTATCTATCTATCTATCTATCTATCTATCTATCTATCTATCTATCTATCTATCTTAGTAGGTAGATAGATAGACAGACAGACAGACAGATAAATAGACAAACAGATAAATGAATGAATAAATAAGTAAATAAATACATAAGTAGCCTACGTAATATGTTAGTAGATAAATAGACAGACAGATAAATAGATAAATAGACAGAGATATAAATGAATGAATAAATAAGTAAATAAATACATAAGTAGCCTACGTAATATGTTAGTAGATAAATAGACAGACAGATAAATAGATAAATAGACAGAGATATAAATGAATGAATAAATAAGTAAATAAATACATAAGTAGCCTACGTAATATGTTAGTACGTAGATAGATATACAGATAAATAGACAAACAGATAAATGCATGAATAAATAAGTAAATAAATACATAAGTAGCCTACGTAATATGTTAGTACGTAGATAGACAGATAAATAGACAAACAGATAAATGAATGAATAAATAAGTAAATAAATATATAAATAGCCTACGTAATATGTTATACCGTAGATAGATAGACAGATAGATAAATAGACAAACAGATAAATGAACGAGTGAATGAGTAAATAAATAAATAAAATATAAATAAATAAATATAAATAAATATTATCTTAAACTCTTCAGCAATGTCCTTAATATTTGCACCGTTTTCAAAGCGTTGAATAATATTCACTTTGTCAGAAATACTTAGACGTGAACGTGTTTGTGACATGATGCCTTACCGTTATACTGGGGCTTGGATTCTCGTCACAACAGACCACATTGTACTATTTCATTGCTTTCTTGAGACTCAAGTGCATTCTACTAAATAGGCGAAACAGTGTATCCTCCTTGGTTATTAATACTGTAATGCCTGTATATAGTGTTTATTTTTAATACATTAGAAATAATAATAATAATAATAATAATAATAATAATAATAATAATAATAATAATAATAATAATAATAATAATAATAATAATAATAATAATATGCATTTATTAACGTCAATGCCTTTATAAACGTCACAGTAAAGCAAATAAATTTAAGCCCCTAGCTGTTCTATTTTCAAGCAATAGCTGTGCATGATTAGCCTATTGGTATAGTAGACTAGTATTGTTTTTGGATTGTGTGTAGTTTGTGCTCAAACCAGTCAGTATAAAAGAAAGAAGTTTGCATTTAGAAAAATATTACTTTTATGAACACAACATTTGCAATAAAATTACCTCTTTTCAATCTGTGTCATTAATACATTAATATCCCTTCTTAATTTAGTAACACAAATTACTCGTAAATTTTGCAACTGTCCCTTATTTGCATTCTGAAAACCTGGCAACGTTACCTGGTCTGCTGCAAATAACATAGCTTTTATTCCATGTTTATATAATAAAATTCCTCCTTTTAAACCATAATCCCGCTGGAGTAGCTTCATCAATGTATATGCTAAATAAAGTTGATGACAAGGGACTAATTTTTCTTCTACAACACTAGGCACAAAGCAGCTAAAGAATCGGCTTTCTACGTTGGAGACCTTCGTTGAAATCTCGACTTTGAGGTGGAGCACCATAATACAGGACTACAGTCAATTTATTTTGCAAGTTCGTACGCCGCTGGTCATCGCTGCAATCCAGAGTGTAAACTCCAACTACTTTTTGAATATTAAAACTACCATTTTCTCTCTACATTCGCTGTGTGTATCGTTTAATACTCCGTAGAAACTCCATTGATGTTGCTGAAATAGACCATACAGAACACAGCATCCTGCTTTCTTCCTCAAATGAGGTTTCTTTAAAGGATAACACAATGCTCAGTCTATTGAGAAAGCACGTTTTTGGTCCATCCTTTCCAGACAGAATGATTATAGCAGTACAGTCCGGATTCTAAAGTACTAAACTCTCACCTTAAAGAAACAGTGCACTACGACCATATTGAAAGTGAATAAAACGTATGGAATCACTACATAATGTCATTGTACGAAAACTTCTTTAAGAATACAGGATATTGTGTTCGTCACGTTTGAAGGCGATCCATAGCAGAAATTTCTGCGCATGTGATCATGTAGAGTTAGCTGAAACAATCAATTTCAGTCACATATCAGTTTCCTTACTGCATCCGTGTCCACCTCTGTAGTAACGGTTAGCATGTATGTACGTGAAACGAGCAGGTCCGGGTTCATGTCATGCTTGGGAGAAGTTGCAAGATGGTTGAGGTTTTTTGCGGCTTTTCCCTCAACCAACTGAAGCAGAAATGCTGAATAACTTTAGGCGTTGGATCCCAGACACATTTCGCTATCATAATTTCACTTTCCTTCTTTCATTATCATCTGCGTTCCTGCCCCATATTTCGGGCTTGCTCCGATGTAGAGTCGGCTGCGAGCCGCCACCGAATTTGAAACCTGTGGTATGTGGTCATTAGTTGCTGGCTGTAGTGCTATGTAGGCCTTCTGTGGGCTTTTCCCTGGGCTCATGGTAGGTTGAGAGACCACGTTGAGGTCTACGCGGATAGATAAAGGAATTCTGTAGTAGGGATGGGAGGTTATTCGAAAATAACCGGTTATTTAAAAATTAATTTAACTTGAAGGCAGTTAACAGGTTAAACGGTAGAATGAAATGGATGGCCCAGCACTGCGAACTATTGAGATCTATTGCCCTAACCCTCGATATGGAATGAGTTGCGTGCCACAGATTCCCTACCCGCACCGCCCTAACCACATGACTCCCTTAACGACCGGTCCCTACAGCCGACAGAATCCATATACCATTCCTGCTTCGGAAAATTCTCCCAAGGCCCCGTCCACCTCGGCTGCCATTGCAGAAGCCATCCAACATCGCTTAACTACATACCACGGAGGCCGGTCGAGAGAGTCATTAGCTTCGGGAGGCCGCATGTAGAGTGATCTGAGAAACCAGAAACGGGATGATGAGGGAGGAAATGAAGTGGTGAAGATGAGTGGGGTTCCAATCGCCTGAAAAAGTTACCTGATATTCATCCGTAGAAGTGAGGGGGAAAACCCCCGAAAAACCTCACCCAGGAAACTCGTCCTGACAGGGAATCGAACAAGGGAACGCTAACACCTCAGCCACAACGGTGGACAGGTTAAACGGTTATTTTCCGGTTATAATTTTTTTAACATTCTAAAGTCATATATTAGTGTGATGTACTGAAGTACATATGATATTTCCGTGTAGAAATTCTTCGTCATCATATGATGATGGATGAGTGGAACGGAGAAAAACTCTCTCCGGCACGGGATTTGAACCCGGGTTTTCAGCTTCGTGTAGGGTTTTGTTAAATGCATTGTCTATTCACAGAAACCCAGGAACATTGATGATCTGAGAGTAAAAATTACTCAAGCTTTTCAGCAAATAACCCCTCTTATGTTACAATGGACATGCGCTGAATTGCATCACCGTTATGAACTGTACAGGATGCGCAATGGGGTCACGTTGAGTTCTGAGGAATCTCCCATCTTTCAGTGTTGTATGCACAAAGTTTCAAAAAATAAAGTTCAGTAGTAAATGTTTTACGGTGTTTTTATTTTATCCATACTCAAACGGATAACCCTGTACAATCAATCTATTCATACCTAGATAAATTATGATTATTGTGTTTTTACTTGTAGAAGTCTCAAATCTCGGATAAATCTTCGCCTTCCTGCCGGGAACCGATTCCGATCTACTGAATTATTGACCTTTAATCAAATATAAGAACCTGTGTCATTTAAATGTATTTTAATTGTTATACATAACAGAAGTTTCAGCCTGTATTACCACTAAAATAGTGATTACGAGAAATGGGAAATGTTTCGAAGTAGGTACTGCGAGCTGCAGGCGCAGTATAGCCTACTTTCATTATATTTGTGCACATGAAATGAGGTGTCTGCAAACAAGTGTATTGGCTGTAAGTGGATAAAAGCATGAGAGCGCAAGCAGCAAGAGCAACTTGGTGAAGTGCCTGCACTTCAAGTCAAGAAGTTGCATTCTGTTTATGCCTCGAGTAACACAAGCTAACATGGAAATGTTCAACTTTAAATGTTCTTCTCTTCATTCCGGGAGTCAACTTCTTTCTCTACTCTCTTGTAACATGGAGAAAGAAACGATGTGAGGAGTCTTTATATTATCTGTAGAAGCGGTGGATGTAGTTTGATATGCTATTAGAGTAACCGACTCTTACAACGAAATAACTTTTTAACCTTCAGAAAGAAGAACTCTAGAAAGTGATACATTATCGCACTCTGTCAATTTGAACATACATACCTGGGATCCAGCGGTTTGCACGATAACCGCTAGACCAACGAAAACGACTGGGTATATAGTCCGGATCACCTTACTTAATACCCTAAGGATGAAACCTAACCATTGTTCCCCTATTACTACATATGCTAGTGAATGATAGTGATTTTCTAGCTCTCAGTTTGAATTTTCTTTTACCAACTTCATTTTAAATTTCGGGTACTGACAAATACTACAACTGGCAGTTATTTTCTATTATGTTGGCAGCAACAATTTCGGTTTCCAGTAAAGAAAACTGATGAAAATGCAAGCAAATATATTTTTAGGTTAGGTCTCATGAATCGCGAACTGTTTAGTCAAAACAATGAATTTCATGTTGCCAGACAAAATAAATTTTAATGTTAGATCATTCTAATCCTTATTACCAATATAATATGCGAGAAGTCTAGGAGGAAAATATACTACAGACGTGGACAAATTATTAACAAAATTGACGATTTTTATGATAATTCTGTTTACAAAATTTGATTTTTCAATTTAGACTACAGTTAACAATTTTGCATATTTCTATCATTACAGTAGAGAGAAATATGCAAAAATGTCAGCTGTAGTTTAAATTAAAGAGTTAAATATTGTAAAAATATATAATAAAAATCTTCAATTTTTATTAATAATTTGTAAATTAGCAAAAATATCAACTACAGTCTAAATTGAAGAGTCAAATTTTGTGAAACTATAAAATAAAAATCTTCAGTTTTGCTAATAATTTTGAAAAATCCAAAATGTCAACTGTATTCCAAATTGAAGAATCGAATTTTGTAAAAATATGTAATAAAAACCTTCAGTTTTCCTAATAATTTGTAAATATGCAAAAATATCAAATGTAGTCCAAACTGAAGAGTTAAATTTTCTAAAAATATACAATACAAATCTACAATTTTGCTAATAATTTGGAAATACGCAAAAATGTCAACTGTAGTCTAAATTGAAGAATCATATTTTGTAAAAATATATAATAAAAATCTTCAATTTTGCTAATAATTTGTCCACGTCTGTATATCATAAGTTATTGAACCATTTAGGAAACACCTCGCAACATAAAGATGAGATGTGGTAAGTAACCAAGACATTATTATTGTTAATACTGTATTATTATTATTATTATTATTATTATTATTATTATTATTATTCTTATTATTATTATTATCATTATTATTTCAGTACGTAGCATTGTGATTTTACCTTCTTTGGTGATGTCTGGTATTAGTTGGCAACACTGAAGAGACGGCCAAATTAGATTTTTAGGAACTACACTTATGTGATCCTCACTATACTAAAGGAAAGTATAAACCTATCTGCAATCGAAATCAACAGGTTATTCGTTATTTTTGACGCTGCAGCCCATGAAGGGCCAAATCCGACTAGTCGGCGTCGCGTCCACATGTCTCAGTAGAAGTGAACGATCATCCAACCAAAACGGAGGTATCGTAAAGTTAGCACGATGATCTTCTGTCGTTATAGCTAGTTTCCGTAGCAGGATCTCGATACCTATCATGGCTCGTCAAATTCATCACGATGCTGGTTGAGCACTGGTACCATACACTGGCCGGAATTTCGTGAGAAAATGTCTTTCTCATGAGGATACGAATCAGCGTGCATTCCGTAACGTGAGTTCTAAGGTAGATCGCGAAGCTACGGCGCGGGACGGTTATTCATTACCACAGTACGTAGGAAATATGTTAAATAAACAATTATTAATTATTCGTATACATCTTGATTACGCAACTTTTAACGCTATATTACTTCGGAATATAAAGTATAGGCCTATGCTTTCACGTGTTACTTAACTAGGTTACCTTGTTGACTAGTTTCGGTCGGTGGGCCATCATCAAAATTGGGTGGTTTTGGTGCTTTCTTATTGCGTTTCCTGTGGGGTGTGTTTGTGTAGTGTATGTGGAGTCAAAAAATGTGTGTTCTGAAATTGAGTTGTGTGTTGAGGATTTGATGTCGCTGTGTTTTTATGTGCCTGTATATTTCATATTGTTCTAGTGTGTTTAGTTTCTGATTTTTCGGTTGGAGATGTAGAATTTCCATGTCTGTGTTTATGTTGCTGTAGGTGTGGTTGGCGTTTGTGATGTGTTCTGCGTATATGAAAGTATTGTGTGATTTGGTTATGACTGTGATGTGTTCTTTGTAAGGTGTTTGAAATTATCTGCCTGTCTGTCTTATGTAGAAGTTGAAAATTATGACACTGAAGAGTTCTATGGATATATGAATTCTGTTAAAATGTTCAGTATTATACAAAACAGTTTCTTTTTGTGCTGGATGTTAAACTGTAACAGCTACAGGATTTTCCATAGATGACGCTTAACTCACAGACTCAGCAGCATTTTCTGTTATACGTCTGGCACCGAGCGAGTTAGCCCATGCGTTTCACACGGAACTCGCATTCGGGACATCTGCGGTTCAAATCCCCGGACCGACCAACCTGACTGTGGTTTTTCCGTGATTTTCCACAGTTACTTAGGTAAATTCCTGGTTAAAATTTTCATTGTCACCATCCATTTCTCTTTCTCTTCCTTGCAGGAAAAGAATTTAGATTTTATATCATTCATCTCCATCATTCATTCAGGTCGTGACGCATGTCTTCGTCTGCTTGCAGGAGGGGCCTCCTCTTAGAAACCGTCTGTGGGTTCCAAACCTTTCGCAATATCTCTGCCAGGATTCATTCCTTAAGAGCACTTCCGAGGGCGCTTCGGAACCTTAGAAGGGGCCGTTGGAATGGATCCTGTGCTGCTTGGTCACCTTGGCGGTATGAACTTACAGCGGCGGTGATGTAGGGGGCCCATTGGGTGAGCGGATGAGAGGTCTCATGCGGCCGGAGGGCTGGTACGCCTCATTCTCATTAATCCTATAATTCAGGGTGCACAATAGACCGCTGTCGAGACGACGTGCTGAAGGATCGTCCCTAACCCGCCGCTAGCCACTCAATAATACTACTACTACTACTACTACTACTACTACTACTACTACTGCAACTGCTACTGCTACTACCACCACCACCACCATAGCATCAGGGACTGTCGAAATAAAATTGAATTCAAACGCAAACTTACTAGACACTTGGTCAATAATTGAGACTCGTTCAGACATGGTTTCTTGTAAATAGTTCTCTTAATCTATCACAAAATATCTCAATATATGGTAATTTCATCACTATAGAATTTTGTTATTCTAGGTTTAATTTGTAATTCAGTAAATACAAAAATATTCTTTGTTCTTAACTTCTATGATAAAATGTCTAGCTTTCATTAATCAGGTAATCTTGTCGTACTTTAATTTTATTGTAATTGTAATTGTAAATTTAATATTAATTGTAATTTTATTTTTCATATTATAGTTGTAATCCCCTGGTAGAGGGGCAGAGAAGGCCTGATGCCCTCATCTTTACCAGGTTAAATAAATAAATAAATAAATAAATAAATAAATAAATAAATAAATAAATAAATAAATAAATAAATAAATACTAAATACATAGACGCCTGGCACAGTTACGAGTTACGGCGAATTTGACAGCCGTTTCTGCGCTACCCTAGTAACTTTAGTTTCTGAAACCTGTTAGTGGGGAAAATATTTATAAATAACTTAAAAAATGAATAAAGTGCATCTTATCTGTGTCACAAGAGATGCCCAAAGTGTCTTTCTTCTTTTTCAGCACATTTTTGACATCTCCGAAAATTGTTTTGAAATATTCGATAATCTCGTTTTGCGAAATGTTCGAAATAAATTATTTGATATTTTGTTTCACTTCTTGCATAACTTTTAAATTTACAAAAATTCGCTGTATTATTCCATACACCATTCGCAAGCTGTAAAAAATAACACAATTTGCACAACACTATGCAGGAATGATTAATCCCTACAGTGTTTTCAAACTATGAAGAAAAAACACAATAACTTCCCTTATACTACGCAGGAATGAATAATCTATTTAGTGTCCTCAAACAATTAAGAAAAGTACAATAACTTGCATCACATTACACACGGATAAATAATACCTTCAGTAGCTCACAACACTGAGGTGAACTGCACACATGTAACTTCCGACAATCACCCTTGAACTTCTACGCGTACGACAGACGCAATGTGGAAAACAACATTTCTGTACGTCCTGTGAAGTGATATATGGAGAACAGTGTACTGTCACGTAACGGCTTCCTTCATATTTAGGCCCATCGTCCTATCTCCTACCTCTACTTCTAGAATCTCTTACCCCTACTTGAGATTGACCCTAAATGTCCATTTTAAAATAGATGCAAAGAATATGTCCTATTTATCAGCTGGATTCAGTTTCCTACTAAATTATTTACGTATAAAGACTCTTCTCTCCTTCACTTGACGTAATTCCAAGTGCGTAGATAATGTCCTTTTTAACTGAATTAAAAGTTAGTTACAGACTAGCTGCATAAATTTAATTAAATGGCTTATATACTGCGACTGTAGTTAAACTAATGTTTTTTGTTCGCTTTTAATTAGTGATGTGTATATAGGTCTGCTACATATACTTTTAATATCACGGGAATGCTGCACAAAGCAATAAAAACCGGTGCGTTGCTTTTTATGAGATATACTTTTAGTATTAAAAGGAATGTTACAACCTACAAAGCGGGGAGAGTGGAGGAAAAATCCTGTGTGAATATTGTTTATGTTTTATTCAAATGCGGCAGATCGCTAAAGAGAGGATCGCTTTATTTTCCTTTTTTGCATCTCAACAACGGAAAATAAAGTAGAGAAATGGTGTAGGAGTGTTTGCTACTGTATAGCCCATTCATCATGTAATTATAATATACTATAATCTGAAGAAAAAAGAAACTGTAACAGCATTAATATGAATATAGCTGAAGTGGATTGGTTGACCATACCTATATGCATAGTGTTCTGTCCAAGGGCAGGTCTTTCACTGCAAACCCACCATTCTCCAATCTTTCCTATTTTTTTTTTGCCTTCCTCTTAGTCTCCGCATATGATCCATATATTGGATGGCTCAGAACGAGACTGTTACAGCTCAAAAATAGAGATTTTTCAGTAGAGCCATTTAAAGTTTTCCATTCTATATGGCAAATCAGAGAATCATGGCACAACAATGTGCATTTATGTCCCACTAGGAAATTTTTAGAGTTTTAACAATTTCACATAGCATAGTTCTCAATTCAAGTGTTCAAATGATGGTAATAACTCAAAAAGTGAATTTTTTGAGTTGTAACAGTCTCATTCTGAGCCATCGTATTTATCTTAATGTTATCCACCATCTGATATCTTCTTTTGCCTCGAACTCTTCTCCCGTTCATCATTCCTTCCAGTGCATCTTAATGTTATCCACCATCTGATATCTTCTTTTGCCTCGAACTGTTCTCCCGTTCATCATTCCTTCCAGTGCATCTTAATGTTATCCACCATCTTATATCTTCTTTTGCCTCGAACTCTTCTTCCGTTCATCATTCCTTCCAGTGCATCCTTCAGTACGCAGTTTCTTCTCAGCCAGTGACCCAATCAATTCCTTTTTATACGTATGTATGTAATTCACTTACGTATATAATGCTTAATTATATGTAAACACTTATGTATGTATACGTATATATGTAATGCAAATAGGTATACGTATATATAATGCATATATGTATATGTATGTATGTATGTATGTATGTAATGCATATATGTATCCACTGTATGTGTGTACGTATGTACTACTGTATGTATTTATGTATGTATGTATGTATGCATTTTTTATTTTATTTTATTGGTTACCGTTATTCCACAGGTGTGGACAATAAATTGTTTATCAACGCGTTTCGATGGATGATGATGATGATAATTATAAATTTCCATATTTCGTTTTACCTTAAGTCCATTCACTTCACTGATTGGTTCAATTTTTAATCAGACGACCCTCCCTCACGTAATCACAAATCAAAGTCACTCCGAATCACGTCACCGCCATACCCGATCCCCACCCTCTGGCAGAGCAACTTGACCCCACAATCAATCAAACTCCGATCTGAAATATATAAAAAAAATATGTATGTCATCTGTCCCACGATAAAATGCTGCATCAACAGCAACAGGGCTCTTCAAGTCCCCTGGCGAGGAAAGCGCACTGAAGTCGCGATATCAGAAATGTTGCAACATTTACTTCTTAAAATTTACAAACAGATAGATTCGAGTAGATAGGCGGAAGGGTGCACAGTAGAGATGAACAACGATCGAGAAAACGAGACTAACAGCGCCCGCAAAGTCGAAAACCCGCACGACAATGTTGTATACGTCGCGTCCTTGACGTAAAGACTGCTTGTGAGTCTTCCGAGACTCAATATTGTGATCAAGTCCCGAAGTCAGCAGTTGTTTATACCTGCCTGAACTTTTATCTACTTTGGCAATTGATGTATATGTATAAACATATATACTTTTCAGTGCATAATAATCCGTTCTCCAGTCTTTATTTAATTACGAGGCCCTTATTAAAATGTTAGGAATATTCTTTTCATATGTTTAAGATCAAGTGTGCGATCTCAAGTAAAAAGATATTAATGTCATGTTTTATGTTTCTTAGAAATGTAAATTTATTTGAGATTTTTTTTTATTTATATAACCATAGGTCATATATAATATAACCAGAACATTTTGATAACTAAGATACTGTTCTGTTTTGTCTTTTTGTCTCATTTAAACATTTATGTTATTTATTTCAATGATATGTGTTATTCAAAGTTACGGAATCTTTCCACGCTATTTCAAGAATGACAAGCGAGACTCGAAGCGCAGCGAGAATGACGAGCCTAGACTCGAAACAAATACAGTGAACACAGCGAGCGAGAGAGGCAGTTAGTTTTGTTTATCTCTAGTGCGCAAGACAGACAGACTGATATACCGATGGACGGAAGGACGGACCGACGTACGAATGGACAGGTAGACAGACAGATAGGCATACATACATACATACATACATACATACATACATACATACATACATACATACATACATACATACATAAAGTCCACACCTGTGGAGTAACGGTCAGCGCGTCTGGCTGCGAAACCAGGTGGCCCGGGTTCGAATCCCGGTCGGGGCAAGTTACCTGGTTGAGGTTTTTTCCGGAGTTTTCCCTCAACCCAATACGAGCAAATGCTGGGTAACTTTCGGTGCTGGACCCCGGACTCATTTCACCGGCATTATCACCTTCATTTCATTCAGACGGTAAATAACTTAGATGTTGATAGAGCGTCATAAAATAACACAATAAAATAAAAATAAAAAAACAATTTATTTTGATATTGTTCCTTTTAACATCTATATTTAAAAAATAGACGTATTTAAATTTCTGTTTAAGGTTGTTCACTAAGCTGTAAGATCTTATTTTGAAGTATGGTGTTCCATATGACACAATTTTTGTATCTCTGCTACTTATCAATTTTATTAGCATGATCTTTTGCACAGATCTGTTTATTGACCGACAAATATACCCCTTTCCACAAGACTTAGTTCATGGAGATCTTAGCCGCCCAGAACGACGCGAGCCATTCGCGCTTAAGCAACATTGGTTAATTGCAATGAGCGTATTGCGAATCTCAGCGCTGAGCAATCTGATGGCATCACGGTGTTCCGAATTTCACCGATGGAGTCACTGATGCTCCACCGATGTCGCACTGGTTCCATCACCTTGCAGAGGTGGTGGAGTCTCCATCAGCCGCCATCAGTGAATCTGATTGGTTCTTGTATAGGGCGGGAATTAGCAGACGAATGACATCGTGCACAGTTGTGTCATGGCGGTGTGTTCTGCTATATTGTTTGTAATGAGCACAACGTAAAAACAATATGTTAATGAATAATTTCAAGGGAAAAATTGTTCCGGGGCCGGGTATCGATCCCGGGACCTCTGGTTGAACGTACCAGCGCTCTACCACTGAGCTACTGGAGAACTCCACCCGACACCGTTTCAACTTTTCCCTTTATATCCACACAACTCGCGTGACGTCAGCGAGTTGTGTGGATATAAAGGGAAAAGTTGAGACGGTGTCGGGTGGAGTTCCCGGGTAGCTCAGTGGTAGAGCGCTGGTACGTTCAACCAGAGGTCCCGGGATCGATAATCGGCCCCGGAACAATTTTTCCCTTGAAATTATTCAAATCTGCTTTACAGGGAGCCTTACCTGAAAGATTAGATTTGCGTAATATGTTAATGGCTTTTGAGCGAATATGTCAACGGACCAGTTATTACTACCGGTTCAAGAAATAAATTGTTTATGCTCTCTTTTCGCAAAATTTTGCTCTCGTAGCACAGACAACAACTTATACAGTCGCCATGACAGCCATCGATCCTTCCAGCAGTTTTGTTCCTATTTCGCTGCAGCGTGACGTCATTGTTGTCCACCGGTCCGGTGAGATTCGGAATACGCTGAATGTTAAGGCTCAGTCATTGTCAGTTATGGTAAATTAATTATTACGTGCATCCAGACAAAATACTGTAGCCACGAAAAAGGTGAGACTTATAAACTAAGTCGCTTGAAAAGCATTATACTCGTAGTGGTGCTGATATTGAATGTTTAGCTCAACTTTTCTTCTCTTGTGGGCTTCCTTCCACAGAATTATTACATGTATTTTCGGCCAAAAGTAGGTGTGAGCGACCTATCTTTCTTGTAATGTGAGTATGGTATATCCGAAATATTAATGCTTTTTGCATTTATTGTGGAGCATTAGATGTTGTTTTTTAGTCAAGCGTCCGAAGACAGGTCTGAACATCACAAGTGATATCAAGAAGGCACCACTTATGAGACAAGAGACAATGGAGTAGGATGGTCAGTTCTTTTCCCCTTTCATTGTATACATCGCCGACTACCTACATATTACACTAGTCAGACTTCAGATGCATACAAACAATTCTTCTTTCTCTGACACATATCGTCAAGTGAGATGTACTGTCTGATAATAACACATGATAGACAACATTAAGATAGGTTACATGGATCGTATACGGAGACTAAGTGGAAGGCGGGAAAGAGGAAAGATTTGAGAATGCTAGGTTTGTAGTGAAAGACTTCCCTTGGATAGAAAACTATAAAGGGATGGAATTAGAATTAGTTTATTTGTTACAGTTGTGTTGAAGTGAATCATCACCATCACCACCATCGTTGCATGTTTTATATCTAGTGGCCTGTTGCCAGTGTTTTCGAAGTATCCTCAAACGTTACTCCACCAAGGGCAAGCTTATCTAATTTCAGATAAGTAGTCAGTAACGCGTATTTAATATCGAATATGTTACCTACCATCAAGAACTCCGAATATATTTCATGCGTTTGCAGCATGTTGAAGTGAATTATTGGGGATTCATGTGTCGTTTTGTTAGTTCCTACGGATTTTTGTGAAATGTCGGCTGAAAATGAAAATTAGAGTCAAGAATTCTGCCAGATGTATAGTTCTTGGTGTAATTCACAGTCAGAAAAATCTCTGTTGACCTCACACCGCACAACGCACTCTTGTGATGTTTCGGCGAATTCATAGGTAATTGAATTAAGTTTTAAATTGAAATATGAATTATGCGATTCTAATAATATTCTCTCTCTCTTTCAGGTAAGTATCCAGTCTGTATTAGAAGATGATCATACTTCATTGCTCTGTAAGGAGGAATCGGTGAGTTGGTGCTTTACGTTTGTTATACAGGGTGGATGGTAACACCTGCACCAAAATGAAACTGGTAATAAATCATGAGGAGAGATTTGAAAAATCTTAATAACTTCTAATTTAACTATTTTCGCAATTATTCAATTTAAATTCAAAGCTAAATGGTTTAATTTGCAAAAAAAAAAAAAAAATAGTGACATTAACTATTGAGAATATTTTACCTACCTACTTGTACTCATAGCAATCAGCTATTTCTCTTGGGCCATTACTGCAATAAAACGCTGTAAACATTGGGCAAAGACTTAGTTTTTCCAGCTTAACGGTGCTTCATCCAATTAAATGTGTAATAAAAGTTTTGTTATATTTAAGATGTAGAAGAATATTGGTGCATCCATCCCCTTCCACTCTGTATGCTAATGGAAGTTTTTCTGTTGTTTTCTGTACAACTTTTCTCATTCTATGACAATTACACGTTTGTTTATATCGCTACGTAAGTACTACAAAACTGTGATTATTGCATTCTAAATAACTGATCGTCATCATTTACAAAGTGCAAAATCTTCTTTTCTTATTTTCAATTTAAGTTTTTACTCAATCTGGGACCACATCTTGATGTACACGATATTATAAAGCAGAAACATAGATTAAATGTGGGCGTTTCTGATAAATTAGTTATTTTTAAGCAGAAGTTACATATATAAGTATCCAAAACAATTTGTAACGTAAATGTTCCTTACATACAGTATTACAGTTTACTCCTCAATAGCCATATCTTACGTATTGAAAGGAAAAGATGAGTATGACGATTGTGGTATAAAATTTATCATTATGCGTTTAATTTTCTGTATCATGTTGTGAACAGTATTGCTATTTTTTAATTTATTTCCAATTATTAATAAATTGTAATTTAATAAGCACGCAAATAAAAAGATAAACTTCCATTAATAGATTGTACATAAATAACATTATCAATAATCCAAAAATTAAGATATTTAACTCCATTTTTAGAATTTGCAGTTTAAATAGATAGGCTACATTTAATTATTTTTTCATAAATTTACACAAATTAGTTCTTGTACAATGTAAACATTATATTAGTTTTCTATGCATGAAAATACATGAATAAAGTAGCATCAATGTTATGTACGGTATGACCCAAAAGTCAGTTCACATTTATTCACATCTCCATTGACTAACATAGTAGCAGTTTCTACTTTTGGTGATGTTAGTCAATGGTAAATTAGCTATTAGAAGGCACTTGTAGAGTTGGATTAGTGAACAAGTGTGCAATGAATAGAAAGTTACCAGTAAGAAAGAATGTGTTTTTGTACCTCAGAATCGGTGGAAATATGACCACAATTGCAGTGGTGTTGTATAGTTATTTGTGAAACGTTGTCCAAATATCGTATCTCCATCTGGAAAAGTCATTCAGATAGATCTGTATATCTGTTACTACACAAGAAATGTTTGTGTTTCTGTAATGAATAGATATCTACTGTGTAATCTTGAAAAGGGAAGAGGGAACTGTAAATATCTAATTTAGATTAGTAACATGATATTACAATCTTTTTGTAATAAATGTTATTTGTATGGTTGTAAATGAAATCTGTTTACCGTATAATAAATTTTTGTTAACTGTTTTATGGGTCATCCTCTGTATTGAACTTTGGTTTGGTTTACTAAAATGTAACATTAGTTTGACAAGAGATGCTAATTCTATAACAGAGAGGCGCTTTTCGTTAAGGGCTGTGACTATGCTTAGTCTGGCCTATTTACTGTTACTTTCTACTCAGCATATTCACAACGAAAGATAGTAACACAGAGGTTAAGGCAGGAATGCAAAACTGAGAGTCAGTTGTGGGATACGTCACAAGTCCCATTACGTCATTCATCCCTTCTCTCAACCCCGCCGGTCATTCACATGATACGGTAGAGCGAGTTTGTATTCATTGTCTAGTGGTGAAATTGAACGCAATGTCGTTCGAAAAGTACCAGTTTAAAGATCAATGGGAAAATGAATACTTCTATATACAAAACAATCACAAAGCGCGTTTGGGTTCTGTGTATGGTTCTACATATGTTATGTGAGCAAACATTCTTGAAAATGAACTTCAATAAGAGCGACGATCACTGTAAATACAGTGCGTTCGTAGCTCGGCCGGACCGTTCCGCGGCGGCCTTGGACTGGGTGAAGATTGGCGCGCCTGCCACCAGAGTAGAGCTGTAGCTACCGCTGACGCGCCAATCAGTCGAGTTGGATCTGTCGTGAGGGAAAGACGTCTGTGCGCGTGTTATGAGTAAAATTGTGTTGTCTCGTGGTGATAAAGTGTCTATTAATAATGGTTGAGTACACTTTAGAACAACGTATTTTTCTCTATGAGGATGCCGAACTACGACCGCACTGTATATTGACAGATGCACATCTAATTTCCCTCCTCATGCAGTGTAGCCTAATATAACAAAACTGGTGAGCAAAAAAAGAATACAGTGTTCTAGCGCATGTTGTAGTTAAAGCCGAGTTAATTAGAGGAATGATTTTCCTTTATATTCACACGAGAATTAGATTTGTTTTAGTTTTAATTAGATCGATTTACGTAGTCAATTTAACTTAGACTAGAAGTTAAGTACAATTATACTACTAAAAATGTTGTGAATGATTTATTTTTTACATACAATCATATTATAATACAAGCTTATATACCAATAACAGAACAAGGTATTTAATTTGATCGTTTCTAGCAATATATTTTGAAAGAAAGTATTACTGAAGTTTCCATAATCTGCTTAGTCAACAACAAGAATAAGTTTTGTTCAAATATTTAGTATTTTCAGTTCACTGTAACCAATAGAATTTAAATGAGAAATTATGCATTTAAATATTTAAAAATTTATTTTTCTTATGTATAAACTTACTGTATTCGTTTACTTACCATTAGATAATTATGTAATGCATTTAATCCTATTTGGTTAATTTAAAAACCATGTTGAAACCGATAAGCAGTTATATTAAATAGAGTTAAAGAAGGTCCGTCTAAGCTTATCTTTGAAACAAAATAACTAAAAGTTCTTTGTACATATTATTTAATAAGTTTAAACATTTTCGATAGTATAGAATCATCATCAGAAATTATGCCATAGAATATATTGTAGAGTCGAAAACGTTTAAACTTATTAAATAATATGTACAAATAACTTTTAGTTATTTTGTTTCAAAGATAAGCATAGACGGACCTTCTTTAACTCTATTTGGTTTATAATTATTGTGGTCTGAAATGCTTCCGTCGTTTTGTTCGTGATCACAGTTTCATTGTGGACGGATCACGGACACGTCATTCAACGTCCGTAGTCTGTTGAAGGGAAACCAATTCTTTCCCCATTCCGCCACCTCTCTCTCTCTCTCTCTCTCTCTCTCTCTCTCAGTTCTGCATCCCTGGATTAGAGGACACATGCTATTGATGTCGAAATTATGTTTATATTTTCATATTATTATGTAAAAAAAACACAATAACAAAAATCGTTTTACCTGTTTCTGATTTCAACACCATTTTGTGATTTCGATTTAAAATAAAGACCTATTAATTTTTCGCTAAATTATATTCCATGTGTATTATTCCCAATTATTCTGCCTTGTGGATATTCCTATTATATTCTTGCCCATAGACTACAGCGTGTTCACTATATCTGCGTTCGTTTCGTTTGTAAGATTAGAAAATTCGATCATGTAACACCGTCACTAGAATTGTTGTCTTGGAGTCCACTTAAAGAAAGAAGATTCTTCAACTCTCTCTTATTACTATTTAAAATCATCCACACCTCCACACCCTTTTACCTAGCATCTCTTTTTGTTTACCTTTCACTACCTCGAACCCGGAACATGTACCTTCTCTCTATTCCTCTGCACAGAACATCCTTCTACTCATCATCTTCCAGCATATCTATTCCACGCCTCTGTAATTCTCTCCCTAACCATGTCAGAGACTGTCGGACAATATCAAAATTCAAATTTAAATTAAAAAACCACATTTTAGTTCATGGAATTGCTTGTTGAACACTTGTCAGGTTGCGCAACTTCGCCTTAACCCATGACATATAGTAAATATTGTAACTATGTTGTTGTAAAACTAACAATTAATATGCAATATATTTATTATTATTACTTACTTACTTATTTACTTACTTACTGGCTTTTAAGGAACCCGGAGGTTCATTGCCGCCCTCACATAAGCCCGCCATTGCTCCCTATCCTGTGCAAGATTAATCCAGTCTCTACCATCATATCCTACCTCCCTCAAATCCATTTTAATATTATCTTCCCATCTACGTCTCGGCCTCCCCAAAGGTCTTTTGCCCTCCGGCCTCCCAACTAACTCGAGGCTTACTGTTAGGTTTCGTAACAAGCTGTTTTTTACGGTGATGGGTTGTTAGCCCTTCGCCCAACCCCCAAGCTGGAGGACCACCCCTTATCGGCTGTCCACGACTGCTTGTTCAATATATTCGCAGCTACCCTCCATATTTGGAGGCCGTCTCCTTATCCGCAACCTGAGGACGCGCCACGCCGTGGTGATAGGGACCCACAATACATGGATTTATTATTATTATTATTATTATTATTATTATTATTATTATTATTATTATTATTATTATTATTATTATTATTATCATTATTATTATCAGTTATCACTATCATCATTGCTATCTCTGTTTTCTTTCTTTTTTCTTGTATTAGCTCGAATAGAGCTCTATAGTGTTATTTTGACTCTGTTGACCCTCTATATTGCTTTAACTTAATTTGTATTATTTTCATCAGTATTTGTATTTCTTTTTTGTATTTATATGTGCTATCTGGTAGGATGGAAGAAAAGGCCTTATGGCCTTAATCCTGTCAGATTAAATAAAAAAATAAAATATTATTCAGTATGATTAAAATCCGTTTTAGGAGAAATCGCTGTATGTGAACGGACAGACATGACGTACCGAAAACCATTCTTTTCATTATACGGGACGCAGGAAACGTATAACTCCGTGAAAATCTGGAATTCATTGTTTTCAGCATCACAATACTTTACCTAGTTAAAGTAAATCGGTAGGAAAACAATTTTCAGTGTGTTGGATGTTTGTTTGTGTGCTGCGAGTATACATCTCCCACGCCAGTGCGGACATCCTGCCACTGGGCGATGCATTGTGCCCGTGCGGACACAATTGCCACAATTAGACCGCCTCGCAGTACCGCACTTTGCCAAGGACTACGCGTTCCCTTGTTGCTGAGATTGGCTACTTGTTAGTTGCGTCTGCAAATACAGCCTGCGTTTAATGAGTTGTTGTGAGTCACTTCCATTGTGCTATTCTGAATTTTTCGCTCATATGCTCCTCATTCTTTTGTTCTTTTTTCTCTCCTATCACAGTCTTTCTTTCCTATTCTCTCTTTCGCTCTTTTTTCTCTTCCCTCTTCCCTGGCTTCCTTTCTTCATACTGCTGTTTCTTCTCCTAGTCCTTTGTTCATTCCGTGGTAAGAATAAACATGAGTATATAGCATATACTGGACTTTTTTTAGTATATACTCTTGTTAGTAAGAATAAAAACATTTGAGTACCGACTCATTTTTGATTACTACTCATAACATGGAAGCATAGTAGAATATACTCAAGTGTCCATCTTGTACAGAATATATACTCATGCTTGATAAGAATAAAAGCTAGTATATTCTCATATTTATAAGTTCGTTCTCATGTTATTCTGAGTATAGTTTGTAGCAGGCTCAATTCTGAACATTTGTTGATTTGTGTTCAGTTTAAAGTTAAATAAAAAAAAAATGGCAGAATTTATGAACGATGTATTAGCTCATGGAAAAATATAGAAAAAGATGTGAACTTCAGAAGCCTTTAACGCTACACAAAATTAATTGTGAAAAAGATTAAACACGTATTTGTTATTCATAAAAAACATAACCTATTAAAATATGAATGCCTATCAAATTATAAGGTTAGATTGTATTGTTAAATATAATTAACAATTACAGTTTATTTTGCAAAATTGGAATTGCAAAATGCAATTACTTGTAACTTTAAATTATATATATAAAACTCTCTATAATAAAAAATAGAATTAACATAACTGGAATTCTATAAATGGATTGTAATCTCTATCCAACATCCCATAATGACGATTTCCCAGTACTAATTTCTTATTTCCTGTTTATTAACATCACTTATCTGATTCACTCTCTCTTTCATGTTTATTTATTTATTCACTCGTTTATTTACTTATTTATTTGTTTATTTAATTTACTTATTTAATTAATTTATTTATTTATTTATTCATTTATTTATTTACTTACTTATTTATTTACTTATTTATTTATTTATTTATTTATTTATTTATTTATTTATTTATAAAAAGCAAAGCACAAGCCACTACAGCATGCGGATAGCATGTGAAAGTCTATTAAAAAAAACTGAGCATCACTGTGCAATGTGGTCAAAGAGGATAGGTAACACGAGTACATACTATCTTTTAAACGATCAAGAAGGCTGTAGAGATGAGTATATTATTCGCGTTAGGTAGAATGTCTTTATTCTTACGAATATGAGTATGTTCTAGTGGTTACGAGTATATAATCTCAGGAAATGCTCATACTCAAAAGTATAAACCTTGAGAAAGTACTTAAGCCTTATTCTTACTACCCATTGTTTTCCATTCCTTCTCATTCCTAATCTTTATTTCCTTCCTCTTATTTCAAATTTTGTATCTCCCTTTCTCCACTTCTCTCTTTCCTTTCTTTTTTCATTTTATTCTTTATCAGTTTTATCTACAGTTTCTTACTTTGTCTGCATATTGTTCTCTCCTTTTCCTTCTACCCTCTTGCTCCTTCGTTGTTGTCAACTTCTTATTATTCTTTTCGTTACTGACTTTTCAATATCGTCCATCTTTCACTCGTCGCAGTCCTCATACTACTTTTCGTCAGCCTCTTCTTTCTCCTCTCTGATTTTCTCCTGTGCGTTGTTTTCTTACTTCTATCTGGATGTTTTCTTACTCTTCATCTTCGCTTCCATCTTACTTCTCCACATAGTTGTCCTTTCCTTCTCCTCGTCATCCATTCATTTTTCCTATTTTTTGTTGGCCTCTGATTTTCCTCCTTCATATAGGATCTTCTTACTTCTCCATCCCGTCGTTGTCCTCTAACTCTTTCTCTTAGTTGTTCTCTTACTTCTTGTCCTTACCGTCGTCCTGTTATTTCTCTTCTTCATCATCTTATTTTTTCTTTTTCTCTGAATTTCTCTTCGTTCTCTTTTTACTTCCAGTTGCTTCTTACTCGTCTTCCTTTCAAATCTTCTTAAATATTCTCGCATATGCTTTCATTGCGCCGTAATATTGTCTCAGCTAGCAGCGTAGCTCAGTCGACTGAGGTGCTTGCCTGCCGATTAGGAGTTGCGCTCGAACGGGGGTTCGATTCCCGCTTGGGCCGATTACCTGGCTGGTTTTTTTCGATGTTTTCCCCAACCGTAAGGCGAATACACGTAATCTACGGCGAATCCTCGGCCTCATTTCACCAAATACCATCTCGCTGTCACCAATCTCATCGACGCTGAAGTAGTTGTAGTAGTAGGTTATTTTACGACGCTTTATCAACAGCTTAGGTTATTTAGCGTCTGAATGAGATGAAGGTGATAATACGGTGAAATGAGTACGGGGTCCAGCACCGAAAGTTACCCAGCATTTGCTCATATTGGGTTGAGGGGAAAACCCCGGAAAAAGCCTCAACCATGTAACTTGTCCCGACCGAGAATCGAACCCGGACCACCTGGTTTCGCGGCCAGACGCGCTGACCGTTACTCCACAGGTATGGACTCGACGCTGAATAACCGAGTAGTTGATACAGCGTCGTTAAATAACCAATTAAACATATTCTCTTAACCCTTTAAGAAATCCAAACAGCCATTGTTTTCTTCCCCACATATCATACTTTTTCGACTGTGAATCCCATTTTTAATTACTTAAATTTGATTTTGGTTTTTTGTTGTGAAAACCTACTGTATGTTTTTTTTCTTTTACTTGCTTATTTCTGCAGTGCCTGGGAAAAGTGACATAAGTCAGTTTCTACAAACCTTATTTCATAATTTATTGACAACTTACACCGGTTTATGTCGATTTGACTTTTTTCTGTATGAATTATTGTAATGGGAGAAATACCTTGTCTCTTTTTCCAAGCGAACAGATGTTCCGTAAGTTGTCAAATGTTTAAATGTTATGGTTTGTTTAACGACGCTCGCAACTGCAGAGGTTATATCAGCGTCGCCGAATGTGCCGGAATTTTGTCCCGCAGGAGTTCTTTTACATGCCAGTTAATCTACTGACATAAGCCTGTCGCATTTAAGCACACTTAAATGCCATTGACCTTGCCCGGGATCGAACCCGCAACCTTGGGCATAGAAGGCTAGCGCTATACCAACTCGCCAACCAAGTCGACTAAGTTGTCAATAAATTATGAAAAAAGGTTTGTGGAAACTGACTTATGTCACTTTCCCAGGCAATGCAGATTTAACGACGCTGTATCAACTACGAGGTTATTTAGCGTCGATGGGATTGATGATTGCGAGATAATATTTGGCGAGATGAGGCCGATGATTCGCCATAGATTACCCGTCATTTGCCTTATGATTGGGGAAAACCTCCGAAAAAATCCAACCAGGTAATCACCCCAAGAGGAAATCGAACCTGCGCCCGAGCGCAACTCCGGATCGGCAGGCAAGCGCCTTAACCAACCGAGCTACGCCGGTGGCCCCTACTGTATGTACTAGCCATATTAATTGTACAGGGACATCATTTTATTTTTACTTCAATTTTTATTGTACCTGAGTTCTTGAATGAACTTTACTCCCACCCCTTCTACTAGTAAGTAAATTTCCAACAGTCCTCCACACAGAATCAAGGCCGCATACATGCAGTACGTAGTGAGTATAATACGTTCCAGAAATATATTCGCGTTTTCCAGTGCCGAAAGAGTTTTCAGTATTGAATCATATTCTCCCACAGGTAATGTCCTTCGTTTGCCTACGTTGCATCCCAGTTTCCCCCACTCACTTTTGCTCGTCTCGCTGTAAAGGCTAGTGGCTGAGCTATCTTAGCTCTTTTCTGAAAATATTAATTTCTGTTAGGAATTGGACGTCTACGTAATATTATACAACTGTTTAAAATAACTTAAATAAAAGGGCCTCGCTAAGTAATTAAATGTCACGTGATTTCCCCCATTTTTGCGTTCCTGCGACGTAACTACTTGGATGGACTGTAGATAGCATGTCTGAATAATTTTATCTTTTCGGATCGGACAGAGGTGAAGATTGAATTTACAGTACGTAAGGTACTCTAGGTACAGGATTATTTCAACATAAGTTACTAGTATGAAGGACGAAACTGGTAATTGAGTCATTCCACGTCAAATCGCACAAAAATTATACAAATTTTGACCTTTATATTTCTGATTGCCTTTATATTTTTTTTTACCAACTCTATGGGTCTAATAAACCACGAAGTGTATTTTGATTTCCTCCAAAGTCCACATGTTTTTAAAATATTACATGTTAAAATTCGTTAAAAATGTCGCACAATGCAACATTTAAAGCGTCATATTTCAGACGATATTGATGTTAAAATTTTTTTGAAAAATTTATTTAAAAGCTAAAGGTATTGTATTTTATTAAATATTTACTAATTAATTTTAATATAATTATTACAAATATTTCTTTATAATTCAATTTTTAAAACATATCTATCAATGTGAAATAGCCCTATTAAAAGTCTAAAAAAATGCCTACTAGGTGCACTAAAGTATTCTTAATAATTCCAGAAAAAAGCAGAATGGGATCTCCAATAGTTTAATGGAAATTTAATTACTTACGACACAATGTGTAGCGGTCGGCGCAGCAGCAGTGGACGGGAAGCGTTTAAGCGCGCTGGGAGGTTTATCGGCGCTGGATGATTGACTGAACGTTGCAACATTACACCCAGTACGGATCAAGTCACTCGAGGAAACACTGCTAATTTACTTATTATATCTTCAAATAATTGTACATTATACTTGTTAAATGTTTCTTTTCATTCACACTTTAAATTTTCATTCGCCTACCTTCTTTCTTGAAAGAAAATTGTTTTACTAAATCTTCAGTTTTTGACAACGAAATGAAAGAATGCAATTTTAATGTACCAGTTATTGGTTTTAGATTATGGTATCTGGCCTGCAAATTTTCAGTGTGGTTTTTGTGCTTATTCAATGGACAAAATATAAATGATACGTTGGAAATGTTTTTTGTGACCAATCAAATAGTTTTTTTTTTGGGGGGGGTGTTGTTACAGGATCTTGTATAGGCTAACTCTCGTGGCAAGTCTTTTAACAGTATCTCCAATGCCATCACATGGGCCTTTACCATGCGTCGTTGCAAAGAAGTATCATTCAGCACTAATTCCATAATCGTCTTCTTCATGTAAGAAATTATTTTTAAAATTCTTTTTTTTTTTTTTTTGTATTGTGAACTTGATCCATTGGAATATTAGATTATTTTTTTCATATCGTTGAATTCTTGCTTTAAGAAATTGATTTCTTCTGATGGAAAAAAGTGAAAGGGATCGGTGTCATGTTTCATGGTTTCTGAGATAACGATACTTTTGTAACGAATTTCTGTATCTCCTTTGAAATATACTACGAAAGGATTTATTTATTTATTTATTTATTTATTTATTTATTTATTTATTTATTTATTTATTTATTTATTTATTTATTTATTTATTTATTTATTTATTTATTTATTTATTTATTTATTTATTTATTTATTTAAATATACAGAATGGAGAATATAATTACAAACAAGAGAAATGGAAATAAAATAATACAATCAATATAAAAAAGGAGATACAGTAGTATTAACAAAATTTGAGACCGAATGAGCAGCGCTCGTGTTCGGTCGCAGTTCAGATATAATATTAATAGGCCTATAAGAAAATATAAAATAAAATAAAGTAGGAAGTAAAATTAAAATTGTACTGTATTGTTGCTTGGCATATGTCCCAATGCACACCTTGTATTGAATCTTGTATTACAAATGAATAATTTTCAGAAAAGTCTGCAATAACTATGTAATTTTCAGGTTGTATATTTCTTTGCATTCCGTCAAAAATAAAATATGGCTGACTTTTGAAGGGATGGCGATGCATCTTCTACATCAAAACCTTTACATGCTAGGGAGCCTTTTACTTTTTGAAACTTTTCACGGGGGTATCGTTTTTGTTGTAGATTTCTTTTCTTGATAGGGGATCCTATTGACATCAAACTCTTGTTTAATTGCTCAATATTAGTGATTTCTAGCACTGTATCCATAGAACTGCTAGAAGAAGAACTGGGATAATCACTTTCTCTGTCCGCACTTTCATTTGATTCATCTTTATTAATATCACAAGAACTACAGGCTTCACATATAATTTCACCTGACCTATCCGGAAATTGATTGATTTTTACGGAACGAATGACATATTTGCACATTCAAAGACTCCTTTAAATTGAGCTTTATCAATAAGTCGCGACTTACGCGTCTTAGTGTACTTTTCTTTTTAAAAGCGTGATTAGGAAGGTAAATGAATTTAAACACTTGTTATATATTACGCGATCTTTACCATCACTCATGTTGTATAGAAGTCACGTCACTGAGCGAAATTCAAACCCAAACTGATTATTTTTCTCTTCTATATTTTGTCTCCTGCCATCTGTTTACTGCCATAAAGTTTACTGCCTTACCCAGCCTTGCTATAATCAAACACTTGGCTATATTACAGTATAAACATACAGCACTGTGAAGGGCTTCTCCTCTTAGCTGAGCTGACAATAATAAAATAATTTTAGATAAGATATTTATCGTTCCTTAAGGTATTAATCATTTGATGATTAGTATGGTGACATCAGATGCAACGGGGAATTTCGTAAAACTAGCCACGGGCAGCCTTCTAGCCTATGGCTGCAAGCAGTTCATTAGCTGGGCATCGCGAGCGCGTGCATGCCTCCAGAAAATAAATTGTTACAAATGTATGGGTGCCGATCTCATATTTATAAATGTAGTAGTTTCCAGGTAATACATCAGCGAACAAGTCTATATTTTTTTTCAGATTTTTAACTTGGCTATTTAATATAGTAATTTTGCTTTGAAAAAGAAATGATTAAAAAATGGGCCAAATTTTAAATTTATTTGTGATAGGCCTAAAGTAATAAAAAGTGTTGTATTTAGTCTTTCAAATGCACCAAACCGCAAATCTCAATTATATGTAGACACAGAGTTCCAAGTGAGTTTATGTAACAGTCGCGCATAATTTGCGTAACTTCAAATAGTCATAACTACACAAATAATTAATAATTGTGAAAATAAAACGATACGGATCTCCTTATTTGATGTCTGGAATTCATAAAAAAAAATTCGACCATTTCCGAGAAGGTCGTGTTTTAATTGCTGTGCGATTTGACGTGGAATGACTCAATTGGAATTAGGTACAGTAGTCTATAGTGTGATAATATACCCAAAAGAACTGAAGTCTGTATCGAAATGAACGGCTACCATTTAAAAAAAATGTGTTTAAATATCCATATTATGATTATTTTTCAATTTAACTTCATGCTTTATATTGTAGGCTAATGTGCTGTAGACAGTATAATATACACTGCGTAATGAATACGTCCGCATGGATACCTCAGTTCGTGAGTAAAAACACTCATTGTTAACTAGCCGTACCCGTGCGCTCCGTTGCACCTGTTAGAAATGAATATAAAGTAATTACATAATTAAAATAGGACGTTTGATACAGGGAGCAATTTTTACAATAGCGCAAGATAATCTGCTTCGCTCATTACCCAATTTTTTTTGCATTGCAATTATTGCATATATATATGCATTGCAATTATTGCATATATATATATAATGTATTTTATCACGATTCAATTGAGCATAGTTAAAATTTGAATTATAAAATAATGGATTGCTAAGCTAACGTACTATTACTGCATACTAAATCAATACACTCTCGTTGTTCGTTAATTCTCTGAGATTAAAATGAGTGTACATAAATATTATTTTAAGAAATACAGAAAACGAATGTACAAAATAGCCTACCAAATTTTTTGTGCATAAGAAGCTATTTTAATCTTACCTGTCCTCGATTTACTCAGACGTTACTGTAATAACATTATAGCAATATGTCCATCTAGAGCAACTGCACGTTCCAATGGTGAAATAATAATTAATTATACAAATCGGTTAATTTAGCTTCTGATATTACTTCATACAAATACAGAAACATTCCCTGTAGGCTATGTTTAATAGCTTTCGATTGTTGATGTCCAAGGCCCCTGTTTCGATTGTTGTTGTCCAAGGCCCCTTATAGACGAAGTCATTTGTTCTTAAATCATTGCACCATCTTAGATGGCGTTATTTTAATTTTAAAACTCATTTATCTCATTAAATATCGGTTCTATCAAAATTTTGTAAAGAATAACACTTATCGGAAATCATTTTTAAAGAAACTTTTGTTATGTAACATTTTTCACAAAAAAACTATAATAAGCGAGATATTTCGATTTATTTAATTCAGGCCCCCTTATAACCCCCTTTTAAATAAAGTATTTTGAATCCCATATAGCCTAAAATCTAAGTTACAACGAACGTAATTTATATTCCAATTTTCACATAAATCGGTTCAGCCATTATCGCGTGAAAAGGTAACAAACATACAGACGGACATACAAACAAAAATTTCAAAAATGCGATTTTCGGTTTCAGGGTGGTTAATTATATATGTTAGGACCAATTATTTTTGGAAAATCGAAAATTACAGAAAAATTTCGGCTACAGATTTATTATTAGTATAGATACTGTCCTGTATTTTGATTAACAAAAACCTAATGAAAATTATCAAACTCAAAATCATGATATTTCCTAGTTTACGTAAATGGATGAACTACTTTTCTTCCCTCCTATATCTAATAACGTGATCTATTTGTATTTTACGCCAGTATCATCGAACTCCAGTCATGGAAAGGGGTAGTAAACGGAGTTTCCGGTTCTCAACCGTTAATCCAAAGGTAGAGCCAGGTTAATATTAGAAATGTTAGTAAAAATAAAATGATGTCCCTGTATGTTCTTGTTTGAAAGAAAGGTAGGCTGTTTTCCATATCGACTGCACTTGTTTATAAAAGGTCTCTACATAGAAGTATGAGTTAGGTTGGAGATAATTTTGAACGCACCGCTGGAAGGATGAAGTGGAGGTATTTAAACCGACGCCTATTTGTAAACTCTCCTTTCCGTACGCGTAAGCCGAAGTCATACTGAATCGGCACGGCTGGCTTAAGTAATAAAGCGTCTCGCCACTGCGGCGTGTTGACCATCCATCCTGCTGCAGCCCTGTATGAGTAGCTCGCAGCCACGTCCCCAGCTGAATGAAATAATCGCATACCAGTTTCGCAGTGAAAGATGGGCACATCAATCTTATTTAAAAGCATATAAATCTCGGTTACGTCACCAGAGAGGGCTGTAGTATAGGTAGCATATATTTCAGTGGACAAACTCCCAGCGGCTCTAATAGAAGTCTCTTGTACCTGTCCGTGAGTGAGAATTAGGTTTTGTAGTGGAGCACGGCGGATTAACAAAGGGAAGGGTTTCGCGTAACCCAATTACACAAACGCAGCTCCTTCTGTAGTCTATTTTGACTCTATTTAAGCTCTCTAAATAGATTAGTCGAATTGCTTTCTGACTTTTAATTACATATCTGAAATTTCAGCTATAAATGCTTACAAATCTTGTTGGGTAATGCCGCGCCTCGGTGACTTCATTACAGAATGTCGCGGTATAATATCTCGGATTCTTGCACTAAATTCAAGAGTTCGACCGGTCGTAGGCAAGTCAGTTTATTTTACCAAAAATGAGCATCAGCTATTTAGGACGTAAATTAAAGTGTGAGAAAAATGTAGACTTAGATGGTAATTTAGATAAATATAGATTCGTGTTTATTTTTTTTTATTTTAGTAGGTTATTTTACGACGCTTTATCAACAGCTTAGGTTATTTAGCGTCTGAATGAGTTGAAGGTGATAATGCCGGTGAAATGAGTCCGGGGTCCAACACCGAAAGTTACCCAGCATTTGCTCATATTGGGTTGAGGGAAAACACCGGTAAAAACCTCAACCAGGTAACTTTCCCCGACCGGGAATCGAACCCGGGCCACCTTGTTTCGCGGCTAGACGCGCTAACCGTTACTCCACAGGTGTGGACTAGATTCGTGTTCGGAAACATTATCCTTTCAGATATTTCGAACAAAAATTTTAGTCGTTATTGCTCCATTTTCAAGACAAAAATTGAGGACCGTTTTTCAAAACTTGCTAACTGAAAAAACCAAATTTTATAGGAGAGACAAAACATTGTAGTAAGCAAGTTTTGCTGTAGCTTTACTTATAGCAGAAAGCAAGTTTTGAAAAAACGATCACATTTTGACACACTACAATGAAGAGAAATAATCCAATTTTACTAAGACGTCTTTTACATCATGCCTTATGTTAACGAATCAGTCAAAATCTCAATTTTGCAAATTTTGCAGTTAGCAAGTTTTGCAAAAAACGGTCCTCAATTGTTCTACAGATGAAACATTTCATAGCCTGTTCAGAAAAAGCCATTGGTTTAATTTCCAATATGCTCCGTTAATTTAAGAGATAATGATAATGATAAGGACCGATGGCGGGCTTATGTGAGGGCGGCAATGAATTTCCGGTTTTCTTAAAGCCATAAGTATGGTATGTATGTTACGTATGTTCAGTTTGTTTCCCTCTTTGGTTTTTACTTAATAAAAGTTTTAAGGTATTTACGAAATGTACAGTATTATTTTATTATTAACCTATTGTTTTGCATCATTTCTCTAAATTTCACACTCTGTGTTCGAAAGCGGAAACAATTCTCTACAATCTGGTGAAACGGTTAAAGTCAAATAAGACTCCTGACTGGATTTATAAAGCGTTACCAAATGTCCGAAGTACTTTTTGAATCAAGCACACACAGAATAAAGGATTTAAGAATATTTAATACTTTATTCCTTGCAAACATCATATGTTTACTTTCCATGCTTTCCTATTAAAAAGGTCTAACTTATATTTTAGCTATTTTATCACATTCTGATTTCCATTCCTTTTAAAATTTTAAGCACCAGGTAAACAGTCCTACATTGTTTGAGACCTATTTTGCATTCCTAATAATTTACATTTTCCATTTATTTTGACATGAAAAAGGTCTTATGTTTAAATAGTCCCTTCTTCTCAATTTGGGTTGTAGTCTTGAATGGGCTTAAGTGCGGCTATTTTTGGAAGTAATCAAGAAAATTGTTAAATGAACAACATTACCTATTTTAGAAGAAATAAAAACAAATAATATCCAAGAAAAACCTCTTAATTAAAAGAATTCTATAATTGACTCCAATTTCAATCTTTCTACATCTCTCTTGACAATTATAAAATTTTTACTTAAGATCTTTTTCCTGCCGGCCATAGAATTGTATCAATGTCAGTCTATATGTATGTAACAATTTGTATAGTTGTACATAATAGTACATTATGCAACGAGCCTATAATGGTAGTAATTAAGACGAGAGTATGTTTATGAAACGAGCGCAAGCGAGTTTCATAATTTTCATACGAGCGTCTTAATTACTATTATAGTCAAGTTTCATACGACTTTTTATGCTCGACCATATTTCTAACTTGAAATTATTCATAAGTATTCATGTTATTCTTATCTGACTGCGGAGCGGAACTGACCTTGTGCAATACCTCGTAAATTGTGAGATGCGCGCAGACACGAAAGTATTGATTTTTTCCGAGACACAAATGTCTCGCGCTAGTTGTCTTTCGATTGCATATCCGAGAATAATCGATACTTGCGCTTTCATATTGCTACAATGGTATTTTCTGATTGGTGGAACACCTGAACCTTAATGAATAGTTGTACTTTAATGAGGTCCATTAAAGGTTTACTACCAGGTGTATAATTACTACATTTCGGCATGGTCGAGCATAAACATTATTATGTAACTAGCTGTGCATTTACGAATGCCCCATAGGTCTTTCTTTTCCGGAAACGGGAATATTGCCTTGACGACGAGTTTGTTTTCCTTTTCACTGTACGTTCCTATTTCTATGAGTAGCTGTAGCTGTGTTTTGATGACATCGCGCCTGGCTGGACGTACTCTGCATAGGGCAATAGCGATCGGTACGAAGTTCCTAGCTCTACTTATGACATCTATGAGATCCTAAGATGAATATTTCACGGGTTGATTAGCCATATAATCCCTTAAGCTTCGCCGACTCAAGTATAGCCGAGAATTGCACCTGACAAACAAGCAAGCGAATAGAAATCCGTCGCCGTTGGCGAAATCCGGAACTAAAGACAAGCACTTACACTAGCGTCCAGACTGAAAATTCAGGTGAAAGTGATGTGGAGCGTAACGCTCTTCAGTTCGGACCGTAATTGAAATCGTCAAAGAAGCTTCTTCAATGGCAACGTTGCTGGCGCTACGTGTCCGGAAGACGCGTCCAGTCTGATTGGTATGTTTGCCCGCCTCTGGGCTACGTGGGTAGAATCCTAACCAAATCCTCTTGTTAGGAACACAATCAATAGTTATTGCCGGAGAAACTTTGGTGATCTTGGAAGGAAGCGTACTTTGCACAAGTCCAAGAATCGTGCCTTCTGTATAGCAATGAATTTTTTTCATACTCTCCTTCGCTTCTCAAAACGGCTTACAATTTTTGCACAAAATAATAAAGTATGGTATTGTGTGTGCTTTCCATGTTTATATAATATTGGAGCATATAACGTAAATTCCGGACTTTACGTGGAAGCCGTTTCGTTTGATCACGTTCTGCTAGTCCGCTGGACGCCAACCGAGTCACGTCACCGCCGAACAACTGGGTTTAACTTTTCTGCTAGAATCTGCGGTGAAAAGGGAATCAAAGTTGACACAATAATTTCAGTTGCGCTCTGTACTCAAAACACGTATTATTTCTAAATTGTAATTCAAGTGATATATAAGTTGCAATAGTGATAGTGGGACTGTCAGAATTTAACAGTATTCAAAAACAAACTTTGTGAGCATTTTCTTGCTGAGTAGAGTACAATGGAGCCAAGTGAAATTTTAACTTTCTTGTAAATGTTTAGAAAATGTTATTGTTTTGCTTCTCTTCAAAACTGTACAATCTGTCACTAACCTTTAGAGGTGGGGGCGTCTAGTACCTCGTGCGTTTGTTGTCTTGCAGTCGGGTGTTCCTTCACTTGTGAAAATCTTCACAGAGAGAATAAAGTTATATGTAGTCCACACATGTGGAGTAACGGTTAGCGCGTCTGGCCGTGAAACCAGGTGGCTCGGGTTCGATTCCCGGTCGGAGCAAGTTACCTGGTTGAGGTTTTTCCTAGGCTTACCCTCAACCCAGTATGAGCAAATACTGGGTAACTATCGCTCCTGGACTCCGGACTCATTTCACCGGCATTATCACCTTCATCTCATTCAGACATTAAATGACTTAAGCTGTTGATAAAGCGTCGTAAAATAACCTACTATAAAATAAATAAAAAATAAAGTTATATGCCAAAAATGCTTAACCTTCAAGAATATTATACTTGTGATACTACTATTACTACTATCCCTGCTATTTATTTATTTATTTATTTATTTATTTATGTACTTATTTATTTATTTATTTATTTATTTATTTATTTATGCCTTCATTCATTTATTTAATTATTTATTTATTTTATGCAAATCTGGCTTTCAGGTAAAACTCCTTGTGAAGCAGACTTGAATAATTTGAAGTGAAAAATTGTTTATATATTTATTTATTTATTTATTTATTTATTTTTTGCAAATCTGGCTTTCAGGTAAAGTTCCTTGTGAAGCAGACTTGAATAATTTGAAGTGAAAAATTGTTTATTTATTTATTTATTTACTTATTTATTTACTTATTTATTTATTTATTTATTTATTTTATGCAAATCTGGCTTTCAGGTAAAGTTCCTTGTGAAGCAGACTTGAATAATTTCTAGTGAAAAATTGTTAATTTATTTATTTATTTATTTATTTATTTATTTATTTATTTATTTATTTATTTATTTATTTATTTATTTATTTATTTATTTATTTATTTATTTATTTATTTTGTGCAAATCTGGCTTTCAGGTAAAGTTCCTTGTTAAGCAGACTTGAATAATTTGAAGTGAAAAATTGTTTATTTATTTATTTATTTATTTATTTATTTATTTATTTATTTATTTATTTATTTATTTATTTATTTATTTATTTATTTTATGCAAATCTGGCTTTCAGGTAAAGTTCCTTGTGAAGCAGACTTGAATAATTTGAAGTGAAAAATTGTTTATTTATTTATTTGTCTATATATATTTATTTATTTTATTTGGTGGTATTGTATTTAATCTTGTAGTATTAAGTATATCAGGCCTTCTCTACTACAACACCATAAGTACAAACATGAAAAAGCAAGTACAGAGAAGAAAATTAAATTAGCAAAAGAGATGAAATAGAGACACAAATACATGAATAAAAAATAGAATTACAAAAATAAATCACAACAGATACAAGTGGAGAATTTACAGTAAATTAACGAATGAAATGGGAGAAGAAATATTTAGAAAGATACGCGAAAACGCGTCCTTGCTAGGGGAATTGGGGCTGAGAAGAAATGTGTACGTGATCTCCAAGCCTGTTGCCCACTTGTCTCGCTCACATTTTCGCCGTTCCACTGAAGGAACTTTAGAGAATTTTAAAGGGGAGAGCCGAAAATGGATGTAACCTATTAGTTCCACATCAGAAGGGGGAGAAACATGACAGATCAACAAGTGATCAGGAAAGCAGAAGATATTAAAAGCTTGCACATCGAGTGGGACTGCCGCGGTCCTCTCAAGAGAAAGATTGCGAGCCCTTGCACTGTACGGGTAAATTAGCCGCAAGTATCGAAGGTAATATGCGGAAGCCAAGGCTCCTATTTCGAAGGCATTTAATTTTAAAAAATGCAGAAATTGTGTACGGAGAAAGATGCAAGTCCGTGGCCCATTTTTTTTAGAACTTATCTTGAAAATCTGTCTTACCGCCTAAGGAAATCCACGGAAGACCACAGGCAGGATGTGTTGTCTCAGTATAGGAGACTAGCCAGTTGGCTCTTAGGTGACTATTAAAATACAGTCCGACCAACCCTGAGGCCATTATTTGGGAAGGGTAATTGTTATTGTTATTGTAACACCACTAGTTGAATTCCACCACAACCTATTCGGTGTGGGAGGAGCATAAATCTTTACGTCTATGCCACAAATTGAACCACATCATCTTAGTTTTCTTAGGCTACTGCTTGAGGCATTGTAGAGGACATCAACAAAGTATGCATGTATGTTTATGATTCTTTCTCAAGCGTCAAGGAGTTGTGTGTTAGGTCCGACCCGTTCTTAAACCGACATTAAACATTCACAAGCAGCGAGGTTCTCTAGTCTTGTCAGAATGTAAGAAGATCAGCACTTAAGACAACGTACAGCAAAGGCAAAACACACATATACTCCTTACAAAAAAACAGTTATTTGTAACAGAAAATATCATCACTTTAATCTTAGCAAAGAATATCTTCCTGGTTGTTTTAGGCATGAAATTTTAATGAAAACTTTCATGCCGCTCTCCAAGCTTGCACTGAGTTTTAGATAACAAGCATGTATAGATACTGTACTTGGTGTGCATGCATTGAAAGGGTTGGTTTCCCTGAAACCGTTAAATTTGTTTCCATTAATTTTTTAACGCATATGAAATACATTTGTCTTCATGTTCGTCAACATACATTACTTCGTCAGTTTCTTTTAAAAATCATGTGAGATTTGCCATTTCATATTTTAAAATGTTTGATTATATACAGGGTGATTCACGAGGATTTGCCGTTTATTACGGGGCTTATTTCTGAAGGAATTCTGAGAAAAAAATTCATATAAACATTTGTCCTATTCTCAATATTTTCAAAATTACACTAATCTGAAGTTGTTTGTAAAGTACCATTATTCTTTAGTTTTAAGGATAAAATAATATTACAGATAAAGAATGAACTATTCAGGAGTATCATTTCTTTAATTAGCTAAAATTCTGAAGCTGAAAATGTGTTGGGAATTCCATAGTTGCTTCGCAAAATTATTATTATTTTTTTTTTTTCGTTTTTAACTACAAAATTACATTTTCTTACGCATTTAACATAACAATTGTTGCAAATGACGCCACTTTGCAAAGTTTTTAAGACAGTACATTAGGATGTATAATTAAACTGTAAAGAATCAAAATTTTTATAACGCGATTAAAAACACATTTTTAGCTTCAGAACATTAGCCATTTAAAGAAATGATACTTCTGAATAGTTCATTCTCTATTTGTAGTATTTTTTTCCCTTAAAACTAAAGAAAAAATATTTTACTAACAATATTAAATTAGTGTAACTCTGAAAATATTGAAATTATTACACATGTTTATGTGACTTTTTGTTCAGAATTTATTCGGAAATAAGCTCGTAAGTGACGGTAAATCCTCGTGAATCACCCTGTATATTTTCTTACGCTTAAAAATGGCTTGTGAAACCACGATTTTGAGAGATTCTTTCCGCGAATACGTCTGCTAACCTAAACTTAAAATTAAGAAACATGAAAGAACACAATGCATGTTTGAAAGAATAAATATATTCATGTATTGCCGAGTATATTATTTTTGTTCCATAATTATGTTTCGTTTTAATTTATCCCTGAAAATTCTTCCTCTATTCGCTTTTTGTATTATTTAACTTGTGCATCATCCGATTTCACAAGCCTAAGCCAAGAAATTTTGTGCTTAGGAATATAGATTTTGTTTAAATCAGTTATATTTAATTTAACATTGACGTTTCACCAAGCACTATTATGTGTACTGAATTCGATTGTACTGTTTTATGAACATTAAGTGCTAGTATATTTTCATTAAACCAATCATTCATTAATACAGTATTTAGCATGGTACTTGGTGCGTTTTTAAGATCGTAGCCAATTGTATACTTCAGGTAATCATACTTGTATCATCTGTAAATAAGACTACTTTGAATAAATCATTTATGATCGAGGCCAAATCATCTATGCAACTTAGAATTCAGTAAAGGATATTAAATTGAGGACAGTAGTTTTAGAAAACCAACACTTAGACCAGCCAGTTGTTTTAATTATTTTGGATGACATGGTGTAAGAGAGAAGAGTTTGGGACAAAAAAGATATCAAATGATAGACGACATTAAGATATATGGATCATATGAGGAGACTAAGAGGAAGTCAGAAAATAGGAAAGATTGGAGAACGCTGAATTTACAGTGAAAGACCTGCCCTTGGGGAGGACACTTTATGTATGTATGTATGTATGTATGTATGTATGTATGTATGGTATGTTGTGTATTTTCCAGAGATAAAGAAGTTTACGTCAGAACTAACAAATTTAGCTGTATTTCGTGAATAATTAAAGTCATTTTAGAACATTATGTCAACAAATTAAGTGAAATTGTATAAAGTTATGGCAGATCCTGTGTTATTTTATAGATCAGAAAAATTGACCCTAACAAAGAGCCAAATTGGAGATAATAGAAGCAGATCAAATGAGATTTTTACGCAATGTGGCAGGATATTACAGCCTAGACATGAGAAAGAATACAGACATATGAGAATACCTGTAAATATTTAGTATTGTTGAAAGGAAGGATACAAAAACAATTGGATAGAGAGTAGGTACACGAACAATTGGATAGAACATCTTTATCGAACGGAGAATAACCGTATAAGCAATGAATGATGATGATGATGATGATGATGATGATGATGATGATGATGATGATGATGATGATGATGATGATGATGATGATGATGATGATGATGATGATGATGATGATGATGATGATGATGGAGGAGGAGGAGGAGGAGAAGAAGAAGAAGAAGAAGAAGAAGAAGAAGAAGAAGAAGAAAGATCCACACTTGAGCCACAGATGCGGCTATTACTACACTGTATTCCATTTCAACACATTTGAGAAGCCAGCCCCTTGCCTTCAGAGATTTGGATTATTGTTCAATTTTTTGTGGGAGTTTACAAAAATTAATGTGAAGCCTGTCGTGACTATTTTATATAATCAATTCTACTTTTTGTTTTCTGTTGGTACTCTAATATTTCACCTTTAATACAACAAAACTTAAATTTGTTTATTAACATAATATTTTTATATCTACAGTGAAATGCTTCAGCCAAAACATTCCTCTAACATGTAATTTCGAATTTCAAGCCGTCAGTACTTCACCACCTAAAAGCTTCAATGCCGGAAGTACTGCAGAAAGCGGATCTGAACTTAAGAGGCGCATAGCATACTGTATATACTTTGAAATGCTCTGCGAATCCAGTCTTCAGCACATCATTACAAGGCGGATGTCGCCTGCTCTTAAAATAATGGCGCTGCGAACGAGTCTGTCCATACCATTAATTCACCTTGAAAGTGCACACACACGTGCAAACATCCACGTCAATCTCGCTACTTCAGCCACTAACACTAATGCGTCGTCTGTGAGCTATGGAACGACTAACAATCCCGTATAATCGGTTCGTTCCCAGATGCCTACGACTGTGTAAATTCCTAAAAGATTACTACGCCTTGGAACCATTTCAACACAATAAAAGTGTTAGACCCTTACCTTCAACGAGAAATTTCGATTAAAATTCAATTTTCATTATAGTTTTAAAAATTAATATGGAATTTTTTGGCATTATTTAGATGGCCCACGAAATGTTCAGCTTCAGATATATTGCAGGAACTTGATTCATTGTATCTGTACTCATAAACATTCTACTTTCTTCCTGCTTAATCAGTAAGAGCCCTCTGAATTATCTTCCTTGCTTTCATAGTACAGAGGTTAATTATTGTTTTCTTAATTCCATAGGCCTTGTTATAATGGATGTGATGACTCCCTACAAACAGTCCAACATTTGTTATTTGAGTGTCACAAATTTGAACTGCAACGTCTTGAACTAGTTTGTCGATTAGACAGGTGCGACACCAAGTACTCCCCCACCAATACAAGTGTTCCGAAATAAATGCTGTTATCAAGATTTTATGAGATATGTAAATTACGTTCACAAAAGTTGTAATCTGAACACATGATAAAATTTGTATATATCCACTAAATTATTATTTTTTCTATAGTTTTTATATATTTTTCTATAAATATTTAAATTAACAGTTGATAGAAATAAATTAGGATAATAATTTACAATAAATTCACGATAAATGTGTTGTATAAAATTTAGAAACTGCTTGTAACAACGTTGTTTAACGGAAAACTGTGTAATGTCTTCAAAGATTTCAACCCACAGAAATTTAAACTACATTCTAGTGAATATTAGGATTAGTTATTTGCTTAGGTTATAATATATTATACATTTCATGAAACTTGTTAATTGAAATATAAGATTGTATTTTAGTATTTAATTTCATCTCATTGCATTTCATTCATTCATGTGTATAAAGTATAAAACATTGTAGAGATTTGCTGAATTTATAGATTTGTAAAATTTTATTAATTTCATAATTGAAACGTAAGATTAATTCAATAGGAGACTTCATTAATCGATATCATATTATTATTATTATTATTATTATTATTATTATTATTATTATTATTATTATTATTATTAATATGTATTTATAACCCTAACATACCTATCTCAGGTAAAATTGGAGTATAATAAATAAATGGATTCGTTTCCAGATGCTAGAAGATTACTACGGTCTTTGGTTTGACTTTTCGAGGATCGGACTTGGGCTGGACCTGAGACAGATCCTTGCACTTTGTCTTGTTTTAGGCTACAGTGCGCTCTTTACAGAGTGTAATAAAAAGTTATGTCAGAACTTTGAGAAAATATTCCTCACATATAGAGTGTGAAAATATATTATATGATCATAGGTCCAGAAAAGATTTATTTCCTTTCCAGAGCTTTCTTTTCGCTTATTCTGTCTGATATGCAAGCTAGTTAGTGTAGAATGCCATCCACACCAGAATAGTCTGATTACATGTAGAAGCTCTTGTTTATCTCTGGTTAGAATGTAGTTACAAATACTGGGTGTTCAGTTCAAAGTGTGTCATGGCTCGCTGTATGCTGTCATATGGCTAGTCGATGAGCCTAGAGAATTCAATCTTCCTACACTTCCGCAGAAGTGTATTACCTATGTGTTAGAGAAGTTGCATAGCAAGTACGGCGTTCATTCTGAAGAGTACTTACTGATAGCCTATGTACGGTAACGCCGGTAGTGGCAGGAATGTGAACTGTTTGGAAACATGTACAGAGGTGGGTTTTTTTTCTTACTCTCGGGATATGGGGAAAGGGTTAAGACGATTTCTTACGTATTTGTTGACATTAACTTCGACGGTCAACATGGACACGGAGCATTTGATTTGTATTGTGGAATGTTGCCGTACGCAACCGATGATAACAAATACCCTGCGTACGACTTGGCCGCACAAAACACAGTTCGAAAGAGGTTATGGTAGCACACAGACAGTACAGACCACCATCTGTTGCTACGACGTTCAAGTTATACCGTACACGTTCCCAAGTTCAGATTGAACGCCTTGATTAATAGACAACTTCTCTGACATAAAAGCTGAAACTCGCTTCAAATCGTTGATTCATAACAGTGACGTCATGACACACTTTGAAATGAACACCCAGTAGAGGCTGGGCAAAGTGGGGTAGGGTTGGGTAAGGTAGGGTAGGGTAGGGTGAGGTGGGGTGATGTATCATACATTCTGTTTGCATATATTTCCCACAGTTGTTATGGAGTGTAATGTACACGATAGTTGTATGATGGCATTTCACACAAAATCAAAATAACTTGCGCATTATACAGTGTAAGCAGAGCTTAGAAAAGTAGCTCCTTCGAAGAAATAAAACGTTTCCGGACCCATATTCATATAAGCTACCCTATTATATTTTCATCCTCTATATGTGAGAAATGTTTCCCAAATCTTGACATACCGTACCTTTTTGTTACAACCTGCATATGCTTTGACAAGTGGCCTGGGTGCATTCGTGAATCTGATGCTGATAGGTGGGCCATCCTTCTTCAACTCTGACATAACTACGTCCCATAGTACCTGATAAACACCAAGTCTCGGAGCCAAAGCACTTTCTATATCAGAATAGGAAATCCAAACTATCCCCCAAGACTTCGCCACTCCAACCTGAGTTTAACTATTGCAAATCATATAGGCTATGAAATAAGGGGAAGGTAAAGAGTGTTGGTCGAATGATAGAGAAAACTAGAGTACCCAGAGAAAAATCCTCTGCAACGTCTGCTTTATTAAACACAAATTCTATCACGACCTGGTCGGAGATTAAATGTAAGACCAGCGCGCTCAAATACTTAGCCACAGATGCGACTATTACTATGCAGCAAACCATTTCAGCACATTTACGTAGACCTGAAGATGACCAGTCCTTGGTCGAAAACGTTTTTCCATGTTTGTTTGATTCTTATATAATGGTTTACTAGTCCGTTATTAGTATGGCTGAAAAAAAAAAGTATTGGCTGCATCGTACGTAGAGCTCTGTGTTTACAAACTATTTGTGTGCATGCACGACTAGTTACGGTAGCGGCTGCTTGTACAGTCCGCTCCGTATGAATGAACTCGTAATACAATTTACATTTACAGGATCACGTGTGTTGCAAATATGTGGAACGAATATTAAATTTACAAAAGAATATCATTTATTATCAATTAAGTTAAACACATTTTGCCCATGTTCTGAATTCACTCATTTTATTATCTGTTCTTTGTTGGATTTTTGTTTCGGAGCCACCGGCGTGGCTCAGTCGGTTAAGGTGCTTGCCTATCGGTCTGAAGTTGCGTTAGGGCGCGGGTTCGATCCCCGCTTGGGCTGATTACCTGGTTAGGTTTTTTCCGAGGTTTTCCTCAACCGTAATGTGAATGCAAGGTAATCTAGGACTAATCTTCGGCCTCATCTCGCCAAATATCATTTCGCTATTACCAATCTCATCGACGCTAAATAACCTAGTAGTTGATACAGCGTCGTTAAATAACCAACTAAAAATATTTGTTTCGGCAATCTGATACCACCTCACGTCACTTAAGCAGATCTACTATTGAGGAATGTCGAATGTTCACTCCATCTGCTCCTTAAAGACAATAGTGACACCCTGCAACGGGACGCATTTTGTAAACAATGTATGTCGAAATTATTTACTACCCCGATACCAATACTTTCCTTCAGCTCTAGTAATAAGATAAGTTTTTAGACTGAAAAATTATGAAATATTTATTGTAATAAGTGACAGTTTATAATCTATTTCTTCCTTATATTGTGTAGAAGTTCAAGACTTTTTCTTGTAACCTAGCATTAGACATGCACACAAATGACGTGATTCCATAACGTGCGCCAGCTCGACGCTGGGCCTCCACCAAAAAAAAAAAAAAAAACATATCACATTAACAAGAGACACACATCCCTCCCCGTGGCGGGATCCGAACTCACTGTTGTAGCCTCCCCGAGAAATCAAAATTACATGTCTTAACCGATGCGGCTATCACGATCGGTCTCTGTACGTATTTCCGAGAATTGTATGACTTTTGAAGTGAAATTAATAGATTTTTCAACCTACTAGGCACATTGTATCTGCTCTTGTTTCAAACATTAAGACGGAGTGGCATTAACCTAGCTAGGCCTATTAAGAAATTCACTCAGCAAATTGCTCATTTGCGTTACGACCCACTTACAGATAACAAGGATAAGGGCGCTCAAAATGCAGCTTTATGAAACGTCCATGACCCCATTAGCAAGCTCATTAGTATTTCTATTAACCTGAAGACACTGGGGGGCTACACAGCTACTAAATATCTGTTTATTCTACAAATTATGCAACCGTGCCGTTTGAAGGAACAGAAAAATATACCTGCGTTAAAGTAACCTTGGAGAACCGTCTGGCTTTTAGAGAACCCGGAGCTTCATTGCCGTCCTCACATAAGCCTACCATCGGTTCCTATCCTGAGCAAGATTAATCCAGTCCCTACCATCATATCCCACCTCCCTCAAATCCATTTTAATATTATCCTCCTGTTTAGTCTCGTCCTCCCCAAAGGTCTTTTTCCCTCAGGACTCACAACTAGCACTCTATACGCATTTTTGGATTGACCCATGCGTGCTACATGCCCTGCTTATTTCAAACGTCTGTGTTCCTAATTATGCTAGGTCAAGAATACAATGCGTGCAGTTCTGCGTTGTGTAACTTTCTCCATTCTCGTGTAACTTCATCCCTCTTAGCCACAAATATTTTCCTAAGCACTACATCTACAGGTTTTTAGTTAATCAGATCTATAAAATATTAAATTAACTGGACATTATTTCGCCTCATGTTTTTGACGCCGCTATCGTACAAAACACGTGGTGTAATAGCCTATTTTGTTTTCATCTGTAATTGTAAGTTAATTCCTTAATAAAAATTACGGTTTTTTAAACTATAATTTCTCATATCTATGCACTAGCCTAACTTTTTTAGAACTACCGCATCTGTAAGGATGAATTTTTACACACTTACTTTAAAGATATCAATGCTATTTCACTCAGAATTACAACCTATGTAACCATTGTTTTGAATCTCAGATATATGTTAATAGGCCTATAAAAATTCAGTGAATGTAGTTCGCACGTGAATTCATATTCATTGAAACACTACAAGATAATAATAATAATAATAATAATAATAATAATAATAATAATAATAACATCATTTACTTGAAGCAAGTAAAGAGATAGGTTTGGAAGTAAATCCCGAAAAGACAAAGTATATGATTATGTCTCGTGACGAGAATATTGTACGAAATGGAAATATAAAAATTGGAAATTTCTCCTTTGAAGAGGTGGAAAAATTCAAATACCTGGGAGTAACAGTAATAAATATAAATGATAGTCGGGAGGAAATTAAACACAGAATAAATATGGGCAATGCCTATTATTATTCGGTTGAGAAGCTTTTACCATCCAGTCTGCTGTCAAAAAATCTGAAAGAATTTATAAAACAGTTATATTACCGGTTGTTCTTTATGGTTGTGAAAGTTGGACTCTCACTTTGAGAGAGGAACATAGGTTAAGGGTGTTTGAGAATAAGGTGCTTCGGAAAATATTTGGGGCCAAGAGGGATAAAGTTACAGGAGATTGGAGAAAGCTACACAACACAGAACTGCACGCATTGTATTCTTCACCTGACATAATTAGGAACATTAAATCCAGACGTTTGAGATGGGCAGGGCATGCAGCACGTATGGGCGAAACTAGAAATGCATATAGAGTGTTCGTTGGGAGGCCGGAGGGAAAAAGACCTTTGGGGAGGCCGACACGTAGACGGAAGGATAATATTAAAATGGATTTGAGGGAGGTGGGATATGGTGATAGAGATGGATTAATCTTGCTCAGGATGGGGACCTATGGCGGGCTTATGTGAGGGCGGCAATGAACCTCCGGGTTCCTTAAAAGCCAGTAAGTAATAATAATATCATAGGCATCATAGATTGGACCCGCCGATCCTTTACGTCTCCGTATTCAAAGCTGTTCGTGCCAACGTTTTCGTGGTTTTTCAATATACAAAGGGCAATCAATAAGTTTCCGCAATGCTCTCACTGTAGGCAACACATAGGGCATAGGAAATGGAAAAGTTATCTAGAACCAGTGAATCTATATTAAGTGCATCACTTGAAGACAGAGAAGGAGATTATACAGAAAGCGCGTATGGAGAGGTTCCAGAAAAAATCGCAATACTTTCTTGACATGTTTGCACAAAGTCACGTGTAGAAGTTAAGTTCTTAAAGATAATCTGACGCTGTTTGATAGACTGACTCAACAGATATGGAAGCAATGATTTTCAGTGACACGCACATGTTTGTTTAACGATACAGTAAATATAAACGCAGTTCGGAAATATATTTATTGCACCTAGTATCTTTCTTCGCATGCGGTTTATACGTTTTGTAAGCTTTAAATGAATAGTAATAACGCTTTCAAGACGTTAAGTCCATTGAAACCATGTCTATATGACTTACGTCCTCTAATATTTTTGTCCACTTTCATGTATGTCCACATTTTATGTGCGTCCATTGTTTTGGGCCCATGACTCTTATGTCCACTTTTACTGAAGTTCACTTTTTTAATCTCCACTTTTATTTAATACTGGATCAGCACTATTTTTAGCTTCCTGTTTCATTGTTCATTGAAATTATGGAAACGGCTACCTTCTTTCCTCTATAGAGTGCAATGAGCCACAACCATGATCCAGTCTAAAAAAGGAAAATCTTTGCTATTGTAAAGTTTTTGTTGTCATCATTCATACAGCAGTAATGGGCAAAAGGGATACTGGAGATGTGAAAAGAAAGATGTGCTCGGCGGGCATTTGAATGTGCGACATCCTATTGAAAGGTCTTACCTACAAAATTTCAGTCGAGTAGAAGAGATTGTTCGGAATTACAACCACTACAACGAATAAGTAGGCCTACACACCAGAACTTACCTCAAAGCTATTAGTTATCTGAAGCTGTATGAAGATGAACAGGCAGAAGACATTGAGTAGAGAATTGAAGCAAATTTGTAGATGGATATAATGTATTTTACAATCATGTAGTGGACGTAAAAATGTGGACATAAAATTTGTGCAATTCGACTAAAAAGTGGGCATATACTTCATTGGACATATGAGCCGTTCAGAGCAAAAGTGGTGTAAGTCAAAATTGGGTGATGAGGTTTAAAGTAAAGGTTCTGTAAAATACAGCGCAAAGTAGCAATTAATATGTTCTTCTCGCTATCCACTGACTACTAATAATTTAAATAAATTGAATATTAATTACTACTTTGCGCTGTATTTTACAGAATGTTTCCTTTAACCCTCATTACCCATTTTTGATTTACACCACTTCTGCTCTGAACGGTTCATATATTTACGGACATAGTATAATGGACTTTTGTGTAATGGACATAATAAAATTGACATTAAAATTGTGGACATTACAAAAAGGACGTAACGTCTGTGTTTCGTAATAACATATGGACGTTCATACTGATTAAAGTGGTAATACATGTCGATACAAATTATATAAAATCCTCTAAATATATTTTACTTCCAAGTGCAGATAAAAACGTGCCATAATATCTTTGTTTGCACTAATTTTACTTCATAAAAGAACTGTAATTAACTGATATGTGAGTTAGAACTTTTATTTAAACTCTTCATATTAATTCTCTTATTTTATTTGTGAAGCAAGAAATTTTTTTTTTTTTAATTTTGGCCTGATATGATGTTATCTTTTCTTTCCCTTTACTCTACAGGGAAAATGAAATGTCATGTTTTTAAATGTTGTAGAAATGTCTTGATGTAAGCCCTCTCTGTTAAAACAAGACCAAGAATAGAAGCCTGAAGTACTGAATCCCCAGGCTTTGTACGTCAGTCTGTTTGAATTGAAGAACTTTTAATTTACGTTACACATGAAAACATGGGCGTGTTGTATTCGTAATGCAGAGGAACATAGTTTTATGATTCATGTTTTATTTTTAGTCCCCGTGTTCTTTATTTCATTGCAGTTGCTTCCACAGTATAGTCACATACAAACAATATTATCAAATTTGCTGCTAACATGGTATTTAATTTCATATTATTCTACTGACAATAGGAAAGACATAGGCCAACTGTTTCTATCAAGATGGAAAATACTTTGCTAAAAGTAGTAGCAATATACGTATGCGGGTTTGTACTCAGTTTAGGGCGATGAATTTCAATGGGAGATAAAATCCTCAGTGTGGCTGTTTGCTATGGGAAATAAAACTGAGAGGTCCCTGTGAAAGAATCCTGTCCCTGATAGAGGGCTCAATATGAATACCATGGGCCATTGTTCGCCCACGTTACTTTACACGCTGAATATTCTTTGAAGTTGAAAACGTAAAAAATTACAATAACAATATCATTCTTGGACACTTTTTTCAAAGCATCTTTCCCAAAAGCATTCTTTCCAAAAATTATTTTCAAAGAAAAGTTCCCCAATACGTAATAGTTATTTTTGCACGATCTTGTTTTTTCTTGTATTTACAGCTTTTGTTGTTAGACCTTGAAAGTTAGAATTCCCACACAGAAACTTGTTGCTAGGGAAATCCTTCTTCATAACATAAAACTACAGGGACATCACTTTATTTTTACCAACATTTTTAACATTAACCTGGCTGTACTCGGAAAAACTGTTACCCCCCCCCCTTCCATTACAGGAGTTTGGAGTTGCTAGTGGGATATGTAAACAAATCATTTTACTAGCTATAGGAGGAGAGAAAAGTAGTGTATTCATTTATGTTACAGGGAAATACAGTATTACGGTTTTCAGTTTGATCATTACTTTTACAGTATTTTATCAAAAAACAGTAGAATAGTAACAATTTTTTTTGACAAACTCAACTCTTCAGGCGGTTATATTCATTATGCAATGTCTACTTTATTGAGCATATTACTAACCTAATTTATTCCTGAGAATTTTGTGAGCATTTCCGTAAGAAACCCCAATGTCTACAGCTAACTTCTTGACCGACTTATTAGGACCTCGCTGCATCCTTTCTCTAGCATCTTCTACAGCATCTTCTGTCACCTCTGTTGGCCATATTACACTTTCTTCCTTTCTGTACACTCTGTTGCTCTAAACTTATCTACCAGATTAATGACATTTCTACGAAAATATTCCGTAATGATATAATCAGGAAATTGTGAAAAAAAACTGTTGTTCACAATCGGTTGTATTGTAATTCCAGTTTCTATCATCGTCCTTCATACCTACAAACAGTAAAACAAAACTCGCACCGTACCATATTATAGGGTACCGTCCTTTCGGTAACTCTAATCTTCACTTATACTCAGTCTACACAGATAAATTCAGTTATGCTACACACGATACCTGTGTGAAAATAAACTTCAATAAAATAAGCTCTTTCTTCTATAGAAAATACAACATATTTCTGAAACACACTGTACTCTGTACTGTTTATTTTACTGCTAGCAACAGCGGCCGTAAGTTTGTGTGACTGACGTTAGCAAGGACATTAGTGAAAGGGGTGGGAGTCAAGTACATTTAGAAACGCAGGTACAATAAAAATTGAAATAAAAATAAAATGATGTCCCTGTATAAGCCTACTGAATACTGCACTTATTGCTTCTTAGGTACTATTGCAGTGCAGTTTTGCGAAGGCTTTGGAATAATATTGGTCTAAATTTTCAGTACAAAATATATTGTATTTGCAATTTTAAAAATATGATCGTGCAAATATGTTGTACAATACACGTTTGTGAAGTGCATTACAGAATCTTGGAAACTGAAAAATTCACGCTGCTCGTTTTTCAGACTTTTCTTCGATTTTCTAAAAAAAAAAAAAAAAAAAAAATCACTTCCCAATCTTGTATCGTAATATAGGCCTACTATTACAATACAAGTGTTAAAATGCGATAGCCTCTCATTGCTTTCCGCACACCACTCTCTCTTTCGCGTCTTAAAAGATCTATTCATACGAGAATAGAAATAAAGGAGGAAGAGACAGTAAAAACAAATTAACTTTGCACAAAGAGAAAGTGAAATAGAAATACCGGCGCTACATAGCGTTCTGCCCATTGGAAAAAAAAAAAAACATTCAATATCGTCATGTGCAGGTTCTACCAGGAGTTTAAGGACACTCCTTCGAAACATATGTTTCAGTCCTGTCTTTATACTTATGTGAAATCTGCTGATGTTTATATAGGAACCTAATGCCTGTGAAGAAAAATGAAGTTTTTTTTTATTGCAAACCCAATCTCTCTATGTTTCAAACTACGGATTAAGCTATATAACAATGTCTTTTGCTATGAAAACTTATTTAAAAGTTGCATTTTTTGCAGGAGAATAATTAATTACTCCAGAATACATGTACTTAGATCAGCGAATTTTGGGATAGTGTTAGAAATATCTGAAAGGTTTCTTGTGCAAATATTACTTTTTTTTTTTTAAATTGTGATACCTCGTTCACACATTAAAATCCAGATTTATTTCTTTATTTTCAATATGAAAAATTATTTCCTAAAATTCGTTTGAGTTCCAAATTCGCAGCAAACAGACCCGAAATCGCCACTGCCACTTATATCATAACATTGGGCGTTGTTAATACTGGTCAGTTAACTTATTCCCTCCATTTTATTAAACAGTTGAGGAGTTTGCTACAAGTGTGGAAAGGTTAGATTTCTTTCTTGAAGAAAAGTGAAAATAGGTCGAAATTCAGTAGTGTGGACGTGAAGTGGCAGATTATTGGGATATAGAAGAATGACTTGAGATAATATCTAACTCTATCCCAAAATTCATTGATATAAATACGTCCATTCTGAAGTAATTAATTTTTTTCTACAAAAAAAATTATTTTTCAGTAAGTTTTCATAACAGAAAAACTTAGGAGTATTGCTTCAAATCGTATTATGTCTACTGGTGGACAAAATTGAGTTTGATATATTTTCGTATAGTTTCGGATTCGATCTTTCACGCTGTGAAATCTGGTTGTATCAAATCATATTCGCTAACAGTGTAAATGACTGCTTAAAAGTAGCGATTGTTTCAAATCATACTCAGTCCTCTATAGTGTCTATTTCGTATCGTATTACGTCCAATATTCATGTTATAGAATTGGAATAAATAAAATTAATTAAATACTTTCTTATGCGCACTTTTCTGGACAATGCTACATATTCAATATGGACAATAGTCTTTTTTCTGTTATACAAAGAGAATGATAGTTTACCTGCCTGTATCTGCTGCATTTCGAAACGAAGGGTAGTTGAATTATTGGGCTTCTCCCACATAAGTTTATGGTAGCTCGGCAACATTTGGTTGCTTAGAAGAAGAAAGAGGATTCCAAAAAATGTAAAAAAAGTTCCAAACGCCATGAATCCAGCCGGATGGATATTATGAACATCCTATAGGCCTGCATCTAAATTTGTTTAATGTATATATTTCTTTTTTGTAGTAACAAAATAATGTTTTATTTAATAATAACAATAATAATGGTTTTATGCATTCATTTATCTCATTAAAAACATTATGACAGCAGGAAAAGTTATGAACACCCTGTATATTAAAATTTTTAATGTGGAAATTGTAATTTTATAGTAACTGATTATGTTTTTCTTTAATAATAACAATAATGATTGGGTATTTTATGTATTTGCCTCATTAAGGGTTTTTGATTACGTACATCTGTACAATTATTGGATCAAAACGTATTATGTCCAACACATTATCCTTCAATTTGAAGGACACTATTTAAAAGTGATTTAATTTTTTCAAGTTCCAGATAGGAAATTTCAAGCATAATAACTTCACATTTTTCACTTTGTGAAAAATTACTCAGATTAGGAGTAATCAGTTTTTCGTTCTTTCTGTAAAATTTTGCTTTTTGGACATAATATGATTTGAAACACAGTGTTGTATTGGAGTTAAATCGCTCGCTTGAACTCGGTCGAGTGTCACACCCTCAAGTGAGATACGATCGGTTGTGATACCCTCGTAATAAATAGAAGCACAGTACAAGGTCATCTCACCGACATGTCTTATCTTGTATGGAAGGCGACAGATAACATATACATATGTTTTGCTCGCACGGTAAAAATAAGGCTTTATTTTCTGCGTTTATGACAAACGTTTAATGGAACAGTCAATGGAACGTACCAAAACAGGAACATGAAGTTATAAATAAAATAGTATGAAAAACTTGGTTATACAGTTATTATTGCTAATTAATAATTATTCAATATTTTATTTACCACATATATATTTATTTATTTATTTTTTATTTATTTATTTATTTTGCTAATAATTGTAACATAAAATATAATATAATATGATAGGTCCATACATAGTGTTCCGCCTATATACTGCGACAATGTAGAAACGTTTTACAAAATATTATTGATATAGTAGTAGATTAATAACAATATTAGTACACAGATAACGTCACAGAAAATATAATAAAACGAATAATCATGCTGCACAACTGTTACAGAGGTTGATACACTAATCATTAGAAATTATTATTATTATTATTATTATTATTATTATTATTATTATTATTATTATTATTATTATTATTATTACTACTACTAGAAAACTTGATACAGTTCTTGCACTATCGTGATTGTGTTCTCTGTTTATAATAATTACATTTACATCCAATAACATCTATCAGATGTGGCAAAAACAAAATCACTCCTGTGTGGAAAAAAAAAAAAAAAACATTTACCTACAACATTTATATTACATTTTAAAGCAAGTTTTGTAGTTGTACTATGGAGAGGTTAGTTAAACACTGCAGAGTTTTGAAATGATAAACATCTATGATGTTACTACACAGTTCATCACCGTAACAAGAACGAATGTCTAACGCTCGGCTTATACCGTTCGAGGATTTATCGCTCGTGACAATTTTACCCATCATGCATGTGCGCTACCTATCGGATTATGCTTTGAACTACTTGGCGCTCGAGCGAAAACGCCCGATGCAGACCTCTGATTTGAAACACTGCTCCTCAATTTTTATATAATCCACAGTTTGAAAGATTAGAGAGATTAGATTTGCAATAAAAAAAACTCATTTCTTTCACAGGCATTTGGTCCCTTTAAAAACATCAGAGGATTTCACATATGACATAAGTATAAGGAGAGAAGTGAAACATTTTTTTTTCGAAGGTATGTCCTTAAACTTCTGGTAGAACCTGCATTATCCTGATTGTGTGTGACTTTGAATGCTGTGTAATTCGCAACTCCTGCAATAGCCCATGGAGACGTTTAAGAACAAATGAACTTGGTACAATGTAGAGTCGAACCAAGCATCTGACCTCGTCGCTTACAACTCCAGTCCGGACTAGTTACCCAGCCAACGCAGAACTAGAAATAGGCGACAGAGTTTTTTATGTGTACACACACAGACAGTCACAACTGAACAGTGAACCAATCTGACCTAAAAAAAAAGGCGTATAAATAGAGCTGAGACCACAAGACCAATAATAAGGATACAGCTGCTGCCGTCAATTGTCACATAATGGGCACCATTCAGCTACATTCATAAGACCGCGTCCAGTGATAAGGCGGGGATGAGGGACTAATCAAGCACACGAACACTCTCGTAGTACATTTGATTATGTTGTATCAGGTACACAAGTTAGAATGTGAGTGCGAATTCATTTGGATACTATTCTTCTTTAATGAACCAACTATTTTTAGCTTTTCTTTTTGTTTTTAAATTTCTATCTCAATATATATTCAGCTTATATCAAAGAACAGAATCCTCAAATTAGTCATCGTATGAAGTGTACAAATAAATATGAAATCAATAACAAACAGTTAAGGGGTTAGGTACAGCTTACAGCAGTAAAATTTTGGAAATATGAAACATTTTTTTCCTCCATTACTATATCTTGTATAGTAATGAAAATTAGTATGTGCAAAACACTGTCCTTCTGCTATATGAAAAACAATATTTTTACGATTTAGAAAAAATTATTTATTTATTTATTTATTTATTTATTTATTTATTTATTTATTTATTTTCTCAAAATTCAAAATGGTGGCAATTCACTGTGCAGTGAACTCACAAATCAAAAAACCATCCAATATTCTGTGACGAGATTTTTGCATGTATTTATGCATATCGTATTTACAATATGAAGCAAAATCACTTCTCTACCTTTGATAGATTTTCTGATAAAAAAATAAATTCATTTAAAAATCGTCACATACCAGTATTTTCATCTAACACAAAATAAGGAATGTAGTTGAACGAGCATGATTTGTAAACATGAGTTTCAGCTATAAAATAAGAGAGAAAACTTGAAAAAGTTAAAAAGTTTGAGTTATGAGAGAAAAACTTCGTCACTGCACAGTGAACTGCCACCATTTTGAATTTTGAAAAAATATGTAAATAATTGTTTTAATGGTAAAAATATTTTTTTTCATATAGCAGAAGGACTGTTTTACACCTACCAATTTTCATTATGTACAAGATACAATAATGGAGGGAAAAATTTTGAGTATTTCAAACAATTTTACTGCTGTAAGCTGTACCTAACCCCTTAAACAAATGTAAAATGATGAAAGAAAGGAAACAATTAAAGAAAAGTAGTGAAATAAAATTAAGTACTGAAGAATAATGGCATAAAGAAAGGAAGAAAATAGAAAGAACGAGGAAAAAATAGAGAAAGTAAGGGACAAAAAGGGATAGGTAGAAAAGGAAAAAGAGATAAAAGATGAACAAAGGAAGGGAGAGAAAAATTAAAAAAGGGGGCAGGGGAAAAAGAAGAAAGGACGAGAGAGAAAAAGGAAATAGGAGAGAGAAGGGAAGAAATGAAATTATTTGACAGAAAAATGAATAAAGAGAACAAAGAAGGAAAATGTAAGGAGACGAAATTGAAAGTAGGCGTATGGAAACAAAGAAAAAATTAAGGAAAAGAAACTGTAAAAAGAAAGAAATGATAGGAAAAAAATAGAAAGGAAGAAAGAAGAAAGGAACAGAAAGAAAAATGGAGAGAAAAAAGCAAAAAACACGAAGAAAGATAAAGAAGAAAAGAGGGAGAGGAAGAGAATAAAGGGAAAGAGAAAAAATCGAAAAAGAGAGAAAAATGAAGAGAGAGAAAGCAGAAAAAGCTAAAGAGGAGGGAAAGGGGGTAGAGAAACGAAAAGCATTGAAATAAAAAGGGAAGGGACTGGAAAAGAAGAAAGAGGGGAAAAAATGATAGATAGAAAAGGAAAGAGAGAGAAAGGAGGAGAAAAGATAGATAAAAAGACAGAGAAACGAAGAAAAAGACGTGAGAAAAAAGAAAAGAAAATGATTGAAAAAGGAAGAGAGCGAAAGATCAAAAAAGGGAGAAAAATATGAATGAGATAAAGAAAGGAAAAAAGGATAAACAGATAAAGAAAAACAGAGAAAGAAGGAGAAGAAGCGAGAGAAAAGGGAAAAAATAAGAAAAATAGTCGTAGTTTTTGTGTGCAAGGTGGAATAGTTGCAAGAAAAACGGGAGGTAATTATTTGGAAAATTTGAGACTTGCGAAAGTCGTACTTTTTCAGGAACCTATGATGCTTCATCACAATAATTTGCATACAACTTCATCTCAAAATATAAATATATTTTCTGATATTCTTTTTCCCCATCTATGTAAATTTCGAAAGAAAAAACTTCAATAATTTCATTAGATCATTTTGAAATGCTTGAAAATTGTCACGTTTTAAAAAGCAGTGTTAATTATTTTTCTTTATTTTTGGGGAGGCCGAGACGTATATGGGAGGATAATATTAAGATGGATTTGAGGGAGGTGGGATGTGATTGTAGAGACTGGATTAATCTTGCTCAGGATAGGGACCAATGGCGGGCTTATATGAGGGCGGCAATGAACCTCTGGTTTCCTTAAAAACCATAAGTAAGTAAGTACTATTCGTCTAGGATTTGATCAACTCGAACGTTTCTTTTACTAAAATTGATATGCCTTCTGTTTTAATATTATCGTAAACCACATTACAATGGTCTCCATTTTTAATTCATAAAAATAAGTCAAGCCTTTTAAAAATCTATCCTGCTCTTCATTTGTGTTGTGCCTTTATTTATGTCATGTACAATAATCTTCAATGATAATTGTCGTTCCTATAGGTCTAATCTCTCTCTCTCACTATTTCTGGTTACTAAAATAACTGTCGTGTTCTTTATAGTCTGTATAATTTACGTTCCCGACATAATTAATGGCACTACTCCACCAAGTGCAGGTTTATTTCATGCAATAAACATACCAAGCGCATGGCATTGTTCCCTTTCTGATATCGTGCCAGAGACTACGCAGAACACTAAGGTTAAGCAATTAACTCCTTAAAGATTTTTAAAGCTTTTATTCAACACCCATAGGGAAAATATTCACTGCTCTCCACTTTAAAATAACATTCTTCTTATGAATTAGAACTTTCAATACGAAGAAGTACTCACTATGTATAAGAAGTAATTACTTACTTACTTACTTACTTACTTACTGGCTTTTAAGGAACCCGGACGTTCATTGCCGTCCTCACATAAGCCCGCCATTGGTCCCTATCCTGAGCAAGATCAATCCAGTCTCTACCATCATATCCCACCTCCCTCAAATCAATTTTAATATTATCCTCCCATCTACGGCTCGGCCTCCCCAAAGGTCTTTTTCCCTCCGGACTCCCAACTAACACTCTATATGCATTTCTGGATTCGCCCATACGTGCTACATGTCCTGCCCAGTTCAAACGTCTGGATTTAATGTTCCTAATTATGTTAGGTGAAGAATACAATGCGTGCAGCTCTGCGTTGTGTAACTTTCTCCATTCTCCTGTAACTTCATCCCTCTTAGCCCCAAATATTTTCCTAAGAACCTTATTCTCAAACACCCTTACTTTTGCTACTAATGTTATCACTCCTGTTCTAAAAAGACTAGTTCCGTTCCATGTACCAAATCTTATAACCTTATTCCTTTGCTGTGATCGTACCAGAGGATCAGTCCCATTCCGAGGCTTACTGTGAGGTTTCGTAACAAGCTGTTTTTTACGGTGATGGGTTGTTAGCCCTTCGCCCAACCCCCAAGCTGGAGAACCACCCCTTATCGACTGTCCACGACTGCTTATTCAATATATTCGCAGCTACCCTCCATATCTGGAGGCCGTCTCCTCTATCCGCAACCTGAGGACGCGCCATGCCGTGGTGATAGGGACTCACAATACATGGATAAGAAGTAATAGTCTGTAAAATTATTTACTAGGCCTAAAAGACGAAGTCATTCCATTACAGGCTATGAAAGCCCACAGGTTGGTGTTTTTAAATTTCCGTTTTATTTCCCAGCACATATAAATCATAGTTGCTGCTTTTCTGCTGAATGCTATTGTATTTCGCTAAGAAATCTGACGTTCAATCGATGGACATAGTGATTCAATAAGCTGACGAAAATGTGGAGTGAGTAGATTTTACTTAGAAATACAGAGTTCATTGCACTCTATTACTTTTGTTCATTTTTCGGCCCGCAAGCGCGTGAAAACTCAGCCGTGGAAGTTTCTTCAAATTTCCTTCATGTCAAGAGTGAAGAACAAGGTGGATAGGAGAGGGAGGATAGTGTCAAAAGAAAAGGGTTTAAAAATTTAACTTCTTAGTAGGTTACTGTTATGTAAAAATATCCTCCTTTAGAATGTTCTTGAACTTCAAAATTATAGGGCGGGCTTCTGGTGGATGATCAACGGTTTTCGTATTCATAAACCAGTATTAGCGATAGGATATGATTTGAATTCTGTACTAGTAACCAGTGGATAGCCGGGGCTAGCTTAGTACCCTCGTAGCGCGTGGTGCGAAATGTCTATGAATAGCACACCCATAGTGTTTGCAGTGAGGTAAAATATAGGTAGGGCTATAGCATTCCGTCCCTTAGTCACAGCAATAGGGTTATCAGACTTCCTAATGACAAGGAATAACGCTACGAGTTAATATTTTTTTATTTAATTTGCAAGAAAAACGTTAATTTCTTTGAAAATCTGCAAAGGGATAAATAATTTCTCATCAGTTTCTCTAATGATAAGAACAAAAATCAGTAACGTATGAAAGTGCTTACTGAGTAAAGCAGTGTTAACATTTACGCGAAAATTATTTTCTTCTGAGAAAAATATTCGTTTGGGACTAATAGTGTGGTATGAGAATATTTTGATGTAGGTCTAACCTAGCCAAAGAATGAACTGTTAAAATCTACAGTTATAGACTATTACTTCCTCCTTGGAGGAGTATATTACACTATTATGAGGTGCAGCGTGTAGCAAAAAATACCACATGAATAACTTAGCCAGAGAGCCTGTTATCCATTTAGAATTGTTTAAAATCAATGAGCCCTCTGGAAGAATAAATCAATGCAGAAAGGGCATAGAAACACATCAGTTTCTGAACACTAAACTTGAAAACATCTTACTGAGGAGCTAAAAAATTAGCTAGAAGATTTGACTTGCCTTTGAACCAATATTAGAGTCCCTCACATTATGTAAGTCATGACCGTATGGTCAGAACGATGCAAGGGGCACCACAAAGACATCGCAGAACAATTAAAGATATGGGACAAACACCCAATTTCGTGGAATACAGATGCATTTCCGCCCACGCTAGGAATCGAACAACAGACTATTTTTAGAAAACGCACGCGCTATCTACTTAACCATAGCAGCGGACTCTCTGTACCTATCACAGATCGGAGGGGATTGAAGGAAGAGAACTGAGGATGAATCACAATCAGACCTTTTCCAATGTTAGTCTAAACTAAACTGGAAAACTGTTACATTGGTGATGGGTTCAGAGTTTACTTCGGCTATGTCTATCTTCTCTTTTTAACCGATTAACTAACACAAACATGCGAAAAAAGTGTACACACAGTAGCACTGTTTAGTCTTCATTGTTTACTGAGGTAGTGTTTATATCCTAGCAAAGTGTTAAACATACAATACACCGCAAGGTAGTGTTATTCTTGTGGTGAGGGTTTTTGGTTTTGTAACCGTGAGTGGAAATTAAATTTTTCCAACACTTCTGAAACTACTTACAGGTTTCGACCTCAAGGTAATGATGCTCGAAACCTAAAAGTTTCTATTGTACTGCACCTGCCAGTAGTGTTATTCTTATGGTGAGGGATTTTGGTTTTGTAACCGTGAGTGGAAATTAAATTTTTCCAACACTTCTAAAATACTTACAGATTTCGATCTCAAGGTAATGTTGCTCGAAACCTAAAAGTTTCTATTGTACTGCACCTGCCAGTAGTGTTATTCTTATGGAGAGGGTTTTTGGTTTTGTAACCGTGAGTGGAAATTAAATTTTTCCAACACTTCTGAAACTACTTATAGTTTTCGACCTCAAGGTAATGTTGCTCGAAACCTAAAAGTTTCTATTGTACTGGGTCTGTTAGCAATGTTATTCTTATGGTGAGGGTTTTTGGTTTTGTAACCGTGAGTGGAAATTAAATTTTTCCAACACTTCTGAAACTACTTATAGTTTTCGACCTCAAGGTAATGTTGCTCGAAACCTAAAAGTTTCTATTGTACTGGGTCTGTTAGCAATGTTATTCTTGTGATGAGGGTTTTTTGGTTTTGTAACCGTGAACCGAAATTAATTTTTTTCAACGCGTCTGAAACAACTTACAGTTTTCGACCTCAAGGTAATATTGCTCGAGACCTAAAAGTTTCTATTGTACTGGACCTGCCAATAGTGTTATTCTTGTGGTGAGGGTTTTTGGTTTTGTAACCGTGAGCCGAAATTAAATGTTTTTTCAACACTTTTCAAACTACTTAAAATTTTCGACCTCAAGGTAATGTTGCTCAAAACCTGAAAGTTTCTCTTGTACTGGGTCTGTCAGTAGTGTTATTCTTGTGATGAGGGTTTTTGGTTTTGTAACCGTGAGTGGAAATTAAATTTTTTCAACACTTCTGAAACTACTTACAGTTTTCGACCTCAAGGTAATGTTGCTCGAGACCTGAAAGTTTCTATTGTACTGGGTCTGTCAGTAGTGTTATTCTTGTGATGAGGGTTTTTGGTTTTGTAACCGTGAGTGGAAATTAAATTTTTTCAACACTTTTGAAACTGCTTACAGTTTTCGACCTCAAGATAATGTTGCTCGAGACCTGAAAGTTTCTATTGTACTGGGTCTGTCAGTAGTGTTATTCTTGTGATGAGGGTTTTTGGTTTTGTAACCGTGAGTGGAAATTAAATTTTTTTCAACACTTTTGAAACTACTTACAGTTTTCGACCTCAAGATAATGTTGCTCGAGACCTGAAAGTTTCTATTGTACTGGGTCTGTCAGTAGTGTTATTCTTGTGATGAGGGTTTTTGGTTTTGTAACCGTGAGTGGAAATTAAATTTTTTCAACACTTTTGAAACTACTTACAGTTTTCGACCTCAAGATGTTGCTCGAGACCTGAAATTTTCTATTGTACTGGATCTGTCAGTAGTGTTATTCTTGTGATGAGGGTTTTTGGTTTTGTAACCGTGAGTGAAAATTAAATTTTTTCAACACTTTTGAAACTACTTACAGTTTTCGACCTCAAGATAATGTTGCTCGAGACCTGAAAGTTTCTATTGTACTGGATCTGTCAGTAGTGTTATTCTTGTGATGAGGGTTTTTGGTTTTGTAACCGTGAGTGGAAATTAAATTTTTTCAACACTTTTTGAACTACTTACAGTTTTCGACCTCAAGATGTTGCTCGAGACCTGAAAGTTTCTATTGTACTGGATCTGTCAGTAGTGTTATTCTTGTGATGAGGGTTTTTGGTTTTGTAACCGTGAGTGAAAATTAAATTTTTTCAACACTTTTGAAACTACTTACAGTTTTCGACCTGAAAGTTTCTATTCTACTGGGTCTGTCAGGTTTGGCTACCCAAAGCAGTTCGATACAAGAAAATCATATCCAAAGGTTTGTATTTAATATTCAATACCATTTTCGATAGGAGGTTTCAATATCGATTTAATCCAGTGTATCTACTGACTTGAAAAGTTTGATAGATCTTCAACATTTTATAGGCTGTTTTTTTCCTGAACTGAAAAAAATTCGTGTTTCACATACACACTCACACACAAACACATACACTTGCAAAGAGAAAGACAGAAATAGAGAAATCTGTGTAGCAATGTATTCATTTCGTTTAGTGTTCTGCCCAAGGGCAGGTCTTTCACTACAAACCCAGCTTTTTCCAATCTTTCCTATTTTCTGCCTTCCTCTTTGTTTCCTCATATGATCCATATATCTTAATGTCGTCTATCATCTGATATCGTCTTCCACCTCGAACTCTTCTCCCGTGCACTATTCCTTCCAGTACATCCTTCAGCAGGCAGTTTCTTCTCAGCCAATGACCAAATCAATTCCTCTTTCTCTTGGTGATCAGTTTCAGCATCATTCTTTCTTCACCCACCCTTTCCAGCACAGCTTCATTAGTTATTCTGTCTGTCCAATTCAGACGTTCCATTCTTCTCCATATCCACATTTCAAATGCTTCTAGTCTCTTCTCTTCATTTTGTCGTAATGTCCATGTTTCTGCCCCATACAATGCCACACTCCATACAAAGCACTTCACTAGTCTCTTCCTTAGTTCTTTTCCCAGAGGTCCGCAGAAGACGCTCATTTTTCTATTAAAAGCTTCGCTTGCCATTGCTATCCTCCTTTTGATTTCCTGGCAGCAGCTCATGTTACTGCTTATAAGTTATAATACACCCCAAGTCCACTTACTCTACTGCCTCATTTAGAATTCGCAAATTTATCTTATGCATCCTTCTTCCTGTGACCATACTCTCGTCTTATTTGCAGTAATGTATTGTTGCCACAAAATTTTAGGTCTGGATGAAATCTGACTGAATTTATTGTTGCGTCACATGTTTGATTTTGATTCTCGCGCCACTTTTTTGCTATTGCTACATGTTTACTACACGTTGTTTCGCCATTTTATGGAGGTCAATAAATTTATGAGTGTTGCAATGGCCAAATAACACTTATTGCGACATTGGATCTCCAGCGATCAAAAGTTCTCTATAGACAGAAAAATAACGTTTTGCCAGACAAATAATGTAGGCATAATTTCGAATTCGTGTTCGCGCTTTGAAACAATTTCGTTCATATGGTTGAATAAGGGAATAACAAAGAAAATGTGAATAACAGTGAAAATTACATGAGTTATTCTGTCGCAAAAAAAAATAAGTGTAATAAACTGGTAGTAGTCAATACTGCATGATAGATTGTTGAACTACCGTCTACCGGTAGACCACGAGGACCTTCAAATTCGATCGCGACACGGAGCATACATAAATATAAAAACATGGCGTTATTTGTTCTCCATCAAACTAATTCACATGAAGCACAATAATTCCATTGTGAATCCTTCAACATATATATTACGCACATTAAAAATAAAAGGAAAAATAATAATTAATAATGAAATACACAAACTGCAGTAAATAGGCCTCCTATATCTTACTCAGGTATGTGATTACATTCATTATGAATAAAGGAAAACGAATCATTAATAATAATTTACGCACACAAAATGCATTGAATGTATTTCACAATTAACAATTGAAACGTTGGGCCGTATAACGGTCTATATCACATTTTTTCAAAATCGAGTTTTGAATGGAATAATTCTCTGTATAGTCCTACACAGCTGTCACAAAAGTTGTTTTCAATAGTATCAGAGGCGCTTATGCACGAGTTACAACCATGAATCTATTGGTTGGAACAACGGTCTAAGTCATTTTTTTTTAACCGGCCAGAGGCCATTTTTCCTAAAGATTGCTCTTTGCAGTTTTCTGTCTTTCTGTTTCTTTTTCCTAAACTATCACAAACACAACACCCATGCCCGAGGCGGGACTCGAACCCACAACCGTTCGGACCAAGCCGTAGAGTCATTGCGTGTCTCTACGGCTTGCGCCACCCAGGTCGGCCCACTAGTCACTTAGAGCGTATTCAGTTGTTTACATCGTATCGGGAGTCATTGTACGGGAGTTTATTCTCTTTACGAATACTTTTTTTTATTGAACTATTTTCTATGATTGCCTTGTTCACTGACTGGTTCTTTTGCTTCTTTACTCCTTCTGTTTCATTCTTGGTTACTCTGGGATGTATTGCTGATGAGTTGTTCAAAAACTGTTTCCCCTCCGATATCCGAAAGGGAAGCTTTACCTCCGTATTCTATTTCTGTGCTGGACTTCTCCATCATTGAGCTGTGCTTGTTGTTCATTTGGCACCACTCAGGGGGCACATGTGACTTAAGGGCAGTCACGGACGCGAACAACATTACCCCCCCCCCCAATACTGGATACTTGAACTCTGTGCATTATCTTTAGGTTGATCTATTACGTAAAATGGACGACTGCAAGACAGTGACGATTTCTACGGTAGATGTTGGCCGGGTAAATAAATCTAAAAAAAAAAGGATCCAGACAGATTAATATTAATAAGTGGAAAAATATGTCACGAAAGTCGCTGAGAGATAGTGGTCTTGAGTATACAACAAGGAAGACGAAGTCGCAATTTAGTGCGAAAGATCCCCCAAGTAATGTAAGTTCCTGTCTGTTATTTTTGCAGTATTTTATTAGTTCTATTTTAATTTACACTTTACCTAGTGTCAGTCTGTCTATGTTGTGTTTTGCCACTATAGTTTAATATTGCTATTGAACGCCAGGCGTTGTAGTCAGTATGCAAAGCTCTCCCGTCTTGCGGAGTGTCTCAGTGTTCGGTTTAACGAATATTCGACTTGTTTCTCATTCTTTGTACGTGAATGGAAAAGACGCATCACATTGAGCCATGTAGGAGTTCCATGAGCCTTTGCAAGGACGCTATTATCACCGTGTAGGCCTACCATTTAATTGATAATTCTTTCTCTTTCACCACATTCAATCAATCAAACACCCATCGATCCATTGACTCATTGATTCATTCATCTGTCCATCGATTGTTTGACTCATCCATAGATTCATTGATTGATTCATTGCCGATTCATTAATTCGCTGATTGGTTCATTCATTCATTCATTCATTCCAGTATTACAGTTAGGTATCGTCAAGAGCAACAACATGCATCGTGAAAGTACAATCATTACAGCTTGAGAGTACTTTTCTTTCTGTTAATAACACTAAATCTTCTTAAAAATTATTTATTTTTGAAATAGTAATGCATCTGCTTAGAGTATTTATTAAAGGCATTATATATTAACAATTACTGTTTTAGAGATATATGTATTTTGAGTTTAAAGTGTAAACATTACGATAGAATGTATATACTTATTTGCTCATCTATTTAGTAATTAATTGTAATTTATTCTATTTTTTTCATTTCTTTACACACCAGATTCCACATTATGCACAACTTTAGTTGTGAGATTATATTCATACGTATTAATTATTTTTTATTTTAAAGTTAATACTTGTATACTAGAATGTATTTTCCTGTTTGTGATTATGTATTCAGTCCCTTTTTTATTATATATATTTTTTATTACTGTTATTTTAAAGTTAATACTGATTGTGTATATGTATTCAATCTCTCTTTTTTACTTAATTAAGTTTATTATTATTTTTAAGTTAATATTTGTATATCGGTATGTATTTTTCTGTATGTGATTTGATCCTAGTTGAGTGGAAGAGAAGGCCTGATGGCCTTAACTCTGCCAGGGAAAAGTAAAACTATTATTATTATTGTTATTATTATTATTATTATTATTATACTTATTTTCCTTATTGTTACCGGTGTCCATTTTTAATATATATATAATATATATTACTTATGAATATAAGTGTTTTAAAGTGCCCAATTAATTGTAGACCTATGTCAAGCAAATACATTTTATAAATTACAGTCCAGTAGTGTCAGAGTTGTAAGCTCCAATACCGGTTGTGGAGCTAGATCGGAGCTTGAACTTGCTAATTTCTGTGGAAACACCGGAGCACGCAACCAGTCTAGTGGAGTGCTCCGCTCCGTTTAGTCCCTGTCTGACATCGCAGCATTACGCATAATAAATTTCCTTCAATCTTCATTCCGTTTGTGTACTCAGAAAATGTCAGTATCTCTCTAGTCAGCAAAACATTAGGGATAACCGGTTGAAGTTCGAACATTCGATCGGATGCTCTACCTTGACGGTTGTTCTCTCATCGGTTGTAACCACTATTCTGCAGCTCTCTATTCTATTTCCTATCTCAAAATATCTACCTAGGATCCTACCTTAACTTCTTAATTTCTTCGCTTAAATTCTGAAAGATATATGATGAAAAATAAAACATGTTATTAACATATCGTCGTTGTTCCTGCAATAACTCCTATGTGCAAAATATAAAATGTTTCAGTAGGAAGAAAAAACACATTCAGTCATCCTATGGCAGCCGTACATAGCATACTGTGAATTCGTACATTTTCGAAACAAAGAAATATAATTACATATAGGGGATTTTATTATTTGCTGTATCACTATTTAATTTATTTAATAGAGCAAAAATCTGAAAATCGATAAATATGTCACAAAGGAGTTATTGCAGGAACAACGATGATATGTTTTATGAAAGATAGTTCCAGGAAAAAACTTTAAACAAGAATGTCACAGGAAACAGGATAAAGAACTGCATTGTTGAAAAATGGTCAAAACATATTCAAAATGTATGTTATCATTATCATAATATTGATTTTCATCGTATAACTTGAGGGAAATATGGTAGTATTGCGTAGGCCTATATATAAGATCCGCAAGACATTGGTCTTTCATATGACATTGGCTGTAACATTGAAAATGGATAAACATGCACGGAGACTACGTACTAGACGGAATTCGAACTCGCGACCGTGGCCTCCACGCAGCTTCAAAGCTGCGTCTCAACCATTGCATGAACTGCGTTCGGAAAATTGCAAGCATGCCGACGGTTGCAACTGCACAAAACATTAAAGGGACGTTGAACTACAAGAAGAGAAAAATACTCTCCTCATTCTCGCTGCTTACCCGAGACAACACTACTCGGATGCTTGGCACTGAGGGACAACTGCGGAACACAATTTAGAGCGTCGTCGTATCATCGTATTGGCATGTAGCATACATAAATTACAGTCGGCGATGACGAAGCCTAAAGGAGTAGCAGTCCCTGTGGATGTGCCATCTCATCTTACGACTAAAACTGCAATCAACTTTCCAGTTGTCTTTATTATCCACGGAGATAAATAAATCACGAATAACTAGTCTAGTAATTGCTGTTGCATCGTGTTTTTTATTATTTATTTATTTTTATTTTTATTTTCATTTTTATTTTTATTTTTATTTTTATTAGGCCTAATGCTTCTACGGGAATGGTCCGAAAATATGGATGCCACAAATCCGGACCGCCAGAGTATCCGGACATTCCGAAATTCACAACCTTTCTACTACATAAAACAGACTTCAGTGTGTGTGTTTTTTCTACTTTTTTATGCCTACGATATTTTTCTTCCACATTGTTCATTTTAAACACGGTTTCAAAGCATTACATGGTTTTCTTTGTTGTAAAAGTATTAACGATTATGTTTGTCAGCTTATGGCTTTACTTTTCTTTAAAATTGCTATTTTCATGAATGAAGATTGTTTTTTGTTTCTTAATTAATAAATTGTCAACATTTATCAGTTCATATTTTATCCCACCTTAAATTGGAGTTTTAAAAATACTGCCTGAGGAACCAGAAAATTCGAATCAATCTCGTACAGTCCGGATTTGATTTTAGAACTCTCATTGTATTATTAGTCATTATTATTATTATTATTATTATTATTATTATTATTATTATTAACATAATATCATCTCCTTTTTGAAATGAGGATTAAGCCCATCTCAAGAGAAACCATCCTTCCATCTTGCTTAAGTCTGCCAGTACTTCTGATTCCTTTGGGTCGATAATCCAGCATAACTTTGCCATTTGGTTCATGTGTTTGTCAATATTTCTTCTCTTTTTCAATAATTTAATTTAAATTATATATACAGGTGAGTCATAAGTATGTTTGGAAAACGCGTGAGCGTGCTCCTTCATCAAGAATAAGAACAATTCCTTATATGAAAATTTGACGAAAAATGCTTACGGAGCTTATTTCCAAAGACCTATCGAACAAGAAATGTCACATAAACATGTCTTAATCTCAATATTTTCAACGTTACATTAATTTGAATTTGTTTCTAAAATACCATTATTCTTTAGTTTTAAGGGTAAAAGAATATTATTGATAAAAATGAACTATTCAGGAGTAACATTTCCTTAATTATCTAGAATTTTAAAGCTAAAAATGTGTTGTGAATTCCATAGTTGCTTCGTACAGATTTTTTTTTTTTTTTTCCCCCGATTTTCAGCTACAAATCACGCCACTCTTGTAAAATTCTTTAAAACTATACATTAGGATGTACAATTAAGCTGTAAAGAATCAAGTTTCTAAAGTCGTATGATTTGTAACAATTTTTGTGATAAGTGCGTAACAATGATGTAATATTTAGTTACAAATTGGAAAACAAAACCTGTACAAAGCAATTAACAACACATTTTTAGATTCAGAACACTGGCCAATTAAAGAAATGGTACTTCTGGATAGTTAATACTCTATTTGTAATATTCTTTTGCTCTTAAAATTAAAGAAAAAAGGTTTTTTTATTAAAAACTTCAAATTAGTGTAACTCTAAAAATATTGAGATCAGGATACACGTTTATATGACTTTTTGTTTAGTATGTGTTCGGCAATAAGCTCCGTAAGTGGCGGTAGATCCTCACAAATCACCCTGTATATTTGTAGACTAAAGTTATTCCATCTCTCAGTTTCATTATTGATCATGAAATAACGCAAGTCAGATTTCAGTATCGTTTTCGACAGAGTATCGAAGTTTCAGTTAGATTTTCTGTACTAACTTAGGCCTACATAGTGATTGACTTGTTAAAAGCCTCAATCTTTTCAGATTGTAAAAACAAAGAAAAACTATCTCATTACACGCCACGAAGGCCGTTAGGGTGGAGGTAAGTTAGGGTTTCCACGTCATGAAACAATGGATACTGAGTAGTAGCGGTGATGTCGTCTATAGTGCGTTCCATAATGTATGACAGGCGACGTAAACATTACCGACAGAGGAGGCACAAGGATAATTGCTATTCAGCCAGTGGCAGAGGTCACATTCCACGCTTATCTTGAAGTTGGTCCGTCTGAAGCGTTCTACCCCCTCCCAACTTTAAAACAAGCGTGGAATGAGACCCCTGTCATTGGTTGAATAGCAATTATCCTTCTGTATCTCTCTGTCGGCAATGTTTACGTCGCCTGTCAGACATTTTGGAACGCAGTATAGGCTGAGCGACTTCCAGGACTGTAGTGTAGAGAAATATCTATGACATTGGAATCGTACCCGCTACGTTTCGGAGTGCAACGGGACGCCTTGACCGCGACGCTTCTTGCACCTCTTTTGGAGTGAAACTATTGTTACTGCTCAAACCCAGAATCTGGGTTTAGTCATGATCAGGCTTCGAGACTTCGGACCCGATAGAGCAATTCAGTGGGAAATCCGCATAACGGCGTACTGAATATAGTGGTAAAGCGTACAGTGGGTGGGGGTACTGTAGAATGGATGCCAACAAATAAGCAAAGGAAAACGCTCTGGATTTGAAGGTTCTGACGAATAATTTGGTTTTCATACAAACTTTGTCTGAAACTATTACACGGTTAGAAAAGTCAAAGCAAGAGATGCCGGAAGCCCTCAAATTAATTTAGAAAATGATGCAGAGAATTAATGAGACACCAAGTACACCGGTTACTGAACGTGTAAAACAGAAGTGGAAATCAATTTTATGTAAAAATAACGGATATGGAACATTGCGTAACATAAACAGAAAGTTAGTGAACATAGAGTCACCCGAGAATAAAGGACTGTCTCTTAGAGACTGCAATGATGTTAGGTTTTTTCGTTTTGCTCCTATCACGTCATGCGACATAGAGCGCAGCTTTCTACAGTACAAACCTTGGCAGATAACCGAAAAAGATTTACGTTTGAGACTCTGAGAATGTATCTTGTAGTACATTGCATTTCGGTACTGTAACTGCACTTCCTAAAGACGAACAATAGGGTAAATGAAGAAATTAAAATTGCTAGATGCTTATTTCCACCATTAACAATGTATAATTAAACATAAATGCTTATAAAAGACAGGAAAATAAATGCTTTTCACATTCTTTTGACATTGTCATTGTGTAATGTATATTTACTTTCAGAATATACATATGTGTGTTTCCCCACACTACCGTACTCTACTCTAAATATCAACGTTGTTACCTCAACACATCTCTATCTACCTGCAGCGAGTCAACAACCTATAGTGCATGCATAGTAAACTTATTGTATCGGGTCCAAAGTCTCGAAGCCTGGTCATGACACAGGGTTCATTCTATTATATTATCAACATTATAATTAGGCCTCCCATTATTATATGGAATTTTCATTGTTGCAATCGTTTGTTATATAGAGGATCGACCACATTCATAAGTTGCTCCATTTCTGCTACTTCTCTTTTTGGTTTAGAGCGTGACGGAGTAATGCACACGTTGAGTGAATGACGGATTTTGCAGCTGAAGTTGTTTGGAAAAGATCCAATTTTCTTCAAGGTTTTGTGAAAATTTGTTCGGAATAATTCCTGCCGAAGTTAGTACACTCCTTATTTTTTTACATTTCTTGCTGAACCTAGATTGTTTTATTTTATAAGACCGCCCTCTATTTGTGGAATTTTTCTACTCGTGTTGTTTAAAGATTCTTAATATGCGTTTGTTACGACTGAATCACTTAAATAAGTCGTCTTGTTTTGTTTATCCAAGCATAGGCCTCTTAATCAATAATTTAACAAACCTTTATCAACTAAGAGGTTATCTAGCATCGATGGAATTTGCGATGGATGGTATTTGACGAAATGAGTCCGAGGGTTCATTTAAAATTAAATAACATTCGTCTTACAGTTGTAAAAATCCTCGGAAAAACCCAGCCAGGTAATCAGTCCAATCGGGATTCGAACACAGCCTGAACGCAGTTCCAGATCAGAAGGAAAACGCGCTGATGTTCTGAACTACACTGGTGTTCTGAATGTGTTGCGTGTTTCTGTCCGTAATGGTAATTCATTATTTGTAATTGAGTCTGTGATTCTTGTTCTCTAAAGATTTATTACAAATACAATAGCCTGATGTCTTTTGTTACCTAACAGCAGTATACAACCTTCTGATTTATTATCTGTTAATTCCTCGTGTATTTTAATGTATTCGTTTGTCAACTTGGGTAACACGCACAATAACGGGCGATTCAGTAAAATCGTGCAAAAATTAAAGAGGAAATAAAGGATTCTCTACTGAACATTTTGAGAGAGAGAGAGACTACTTTCTCTGAAACCAGATTAAGGCGACTAAGTCAGATTCTCTGTAAATATTTGAATCGGAATTGCAGACTACAAGACCATCTCATTGGGCCATACATCCTACCTGTCCTTCTCAAGGCCATATTTACTCATGTAGCTGCTGTTCCTGTAAAGGGTTTCGTCTGAGTTGTTCGAGGACGCATTCTTTACTGTCCGTGAGAGGATGTGGCTGCAGCAGGATGGAGCACCGCCTCACTTCAGTGTATATGTCTGCAACCATCTGGATGATAGATTTCCTGGTCGCTGGATTGGAAGGGGAGGTAGGGCCTACGAGGTCGCCTGATATAAATCCACTAGATTAAATTTCCTATGGGAATATCTCAAATCACTTCTTTGTAAGAGCTCAGTAAACACTGACGTGGAATTTGTTGCCAGGATTGTAGCTGTCTGTGATGCTATTAAAAACACGGGGATTTTTAAAGAATATGACAGAATCTCGTACGCTGATGTCATGCTTGTGTTCTGGTTGTGACCGACATTTTGAGCAACTGTTGTGTGGTACAAAGTGATACGTTGTTAAATCAGGTTTGATATGAAACTAATTTTGAAATGTAAATGATTAGTGTAAAAGCAAATAACATGGAAACGGTAAACGATATCGATAGATATGTTTAAGCTCATATACCCATAATATCGCTTCAAAGATCCTAAGTTCGCTACCTCAAAATGTTCAATGGTGAAATAATGATGAAAAATTAATGAAATCCATTTTTTTATTCTCGTAATTATATTTGAGACTGTTTTAAAATATCTAACCGTATAATGAAATGTTGCTAAATATATGAGGCTATCAAATGCAAAACTCGCCTTATCCAGGTAAAGTGATTTGTCAGAAAACAGGAAAATCCGTTATGCATATGGACAGTTTTGCATTTGATAGTAGTTTTCTGAGCTCTATGGAAGAGGAATTAGACAAGATTTGCACCAACCGACTATATCAGTAGATAGAGAGCTGCAAGAAGTACAACACTCCATATGTAACTCATTTTTTTAAATTTTGGATAAGGCGAGTTTTTCACTTGATAGCCTCATATGATACGTGAGTGAAATGAGAAAAATGTTTATTTTATTTTTATGCCGTTTCCTCGGCTTTAAAATTTTATACATCTTGATTACACAACTTTTAACACTATATTACCTTGTTAACATGTTTCAGCCTGCTATTGGCCATCATCAGAACTGGTTGTTGCTGATCTTGGCGCATTTTGTTTTGTTTTGTTAAACTTTTAAGCGGTTTATTGAATAAAAAAATCTCCTTGCACAACAGTTATTGTCAGATTGGTCTGTAACCTCTTACAGAGGTCAATTAAATGTTGCTAAATAACATTTAAATATTCATTTACATGAAATGTTAATATTAAGTTTCTTCGGGGCATATTCATATTGCACTTAGATTAAAATATGCTGTAGTGGTAAATTCATGGTATTTAAAAATTTGTAGTGACTCTCTATTCAGACTGAGCTAAAAAGCTAATTAATTTTTATTTCCATGGCTATTTCCAAGCTTTTGAGGAAATATGAATTAAAAATTTTGAAAACTTTCACGCAAGGAATCTTTTAATGACGTCAATATAAAATATATTAGCTATATCGGCACCAGATTGTGTATTATAGGCCTGTTTATGTAGTTTAAATTTCACAAATTTTGGATTAAAATTGTGGAAGTTTTGAAAATCATACGTGTCCCCTTAACAGAGTTAGAAGACTTTCAGATCTTTCATGGCTTTTGAATACTCTTAATGTACTTTTAATTAATTTACATACAAGACGGGGACATGAAGGGAATTTCATTATGTGTGGTTACCACAACGCAGGACCCTCCCCTTACGACTCCTTAATGAGATGACCAGACATCCTCTTTTATCCGGACATGTCCTCCTTTTTAGGCTTTTGTCCGGGGTCCGGGCGGATTTTTAAAAAATCAAGAAATGTCCTCCTTTTCGTAACTTATACGAATGATATTTGGAACTATTTGATTTGATGCCTTTTTCAAGTAATTTGCCACTAGGAATATACTCTTTGCCAACGTTCATAAGTCTCTTTGCTCCTCCTTTTGGTAATAAATAGTTCCCTTGGCTTCCATATGTAGCTGACTGTAAAATAATTTTATATTTTTAAGTTTTATCATAAGTATGTTATAATAAAATAGATATTGACTTCATCATCATCATCATCATCATCATCCTTCACGAATTAGGCCTCTGTAGACCTGTTTCGGCCCCATCTAGCAGTCTTCTAAAAGGTCTTCCTGGTCGACGATGTCCTCTAGGTTTATAGTGCATCATAATTTTTGGGATTCTTGAATTTTCCATTCTTCTTACATGATCTAGCCAATTGAATTTGTATCTGCTGATTTTTTTCTTCTACTGAATCTACTTCTAATTGTTCTAAAATTTCTTCATTCCCTTTTTCGGTCTAAAAGAGTATATCCTGCTGTCCTCCTGAAAAATTTCATTTCCGTTGCTTTGATTCTGTTCATGTCTTTTTTTCTTTAATGTCCAAATCTCGCTTCCGTATAAAAGGGAGGGTAGTGCTAGTTTATTATATATTTTTATTCTTGTAGATTTTTGTACTAATTTAGCTTTTAATGTATTGTTTATTATTCCTAGAATTTGTGTAAATTTGGTAATTTTCTTGTTCACATCTTTTTCATTTTGATAAGATATTTTACAACCCAGATAATTGAAATTTTGTACTTGTTCGAGGGATTGGTTATTGTGTATTATCTTACTTCTGACTGGGTCTTGTCCTAAAAATGCTATTGCTTTTGATTTTTGTTTCCATCCCAAAATCTTTTAATATTTTATTTCATGTATATAATCCTCTTTGTAAATTATTCTCTGAATTGGAAATCATGACTTGATCATCGGCATAGAGTAAGGTGTTTAATGTTAGAGCACTGGTTATTTTGATTTCTGATGTGTAGATTTGTTTCAATTTTTAAATAATTTCATTTATATAAATAGTAAATAAAGTTGGTGATAGTGGACAACCTTGTCGAACTGCCTTATTAACTAATTTTCTTTCGGATATACAGTTATTTATTTTGACACTTATTTTGCTGTCTCTGTATATTTCTATTATATTTTGTAATAGCAAATTTGGAATATTTTTATCTTGTAATATGTCGAATAAAAGGTCTCTTCGGAAACTGAAAGCCACAACTGAAACAAAAAACTACATAATCATATATATAAGATATTGACATAATTGTAAAAACAATATAGGCCTGAGCATAATATAAAATAGACATTTACTGTTCTCTTTAATAATTATAGATCCCTTGACTTTCATATGTAGGTAACTGTAAAATAATTTTATATTATTAGGTTTTATCATAAGTATGCTATAATAAAATATATATTGATATAATTGTAAATACAATATAGGCCTAAGCATAATATAAAATAGACATTTACTGTTCTCTTTAATAATTACAGATCTCTTGACTTTCATATGTAGCTAACTGTAAAATAATTTTATATTGTTAAGTTTTATCATAAGTATGCTATAATAAAATAGATATTGATATAATTGTAAATACAATATAGGCCTGTGCATAATATAAAATAGACATTTACTGTTCTCTTTAATAATATAGATCCCTTGACTTTCATATGTAGGTAACTGTAAAATAATTTTATATTGTTAAGTTTTATCATAAGTATGCTATAATAAAATAGATATTAATATAATTTTAAATACAATATAGGCCTAAGCATAATATAAAAAAGACATTTTATGTTCTCTTTAATAATTATAGATCCCTTGACTTTCATATGTAGCTAACTGTAAAAATCATTATTATTCAATTTTTTCATAGTTATTTTGTAATAAAATAGACATTAACACACTTTTAAGTATGATATAAGCCTAAATGTGTGCTCTATATTGACGTAATTTAAAATATAATATAGGCCTAAACTTAAATCAAAGTAGGATACATATTTTCTGTCCTCTTGTTTCGAACAATGTCCTCATTTTTTAAGCTTTGTGTCCTCTTTTTTTATCGATGTGAATCTGGTCAGCCTACCCCTTAACAACTAGAAGGCAGTCATGAAAACCTCAGTTGTTGTGTACAACGGCACCGGTCATGTTCTTTATACATGTATTTGTGTTACACCCTTGATCCTTACTGTAGGGATTCAAAGTTGTACTGAAATTTTCCTCACTTGTACAATGTTTGCTTCCCATTTCAGGACTCGATATGAGTTCGACCAGAATGCCTAGGCGGAATACAGGAAAAATGGACGTCTGTGTCATATGAAAGCGAAATATATCTGAGTTGTGCCCTGGTATCGAAGTGGTGCGGTCCAGTATCGCCGTCACAATCTGATTTATATTCCCCACACACGACGGTTCCTCGCTGCCCGATACAAATGGAGTGCTTTTAGTGTGTCACCTAGACATAATGTATTTGCTTTGAGAATCGTTTTGTGTAGCTGCGCGAGAAAGAGATGTGTTTCTTTATGAATACAATTTCCTGATGGTTATCATTCCTGCAAATAGATACATGAAAATCTTGTCCCCGCTTCTGTAATGGAATATGTTAATTTTCTATAAGCAACGTACAGACTATATCAGTTGGCATGAATGTATGTTTCCGTGGGACATTATCATTTATTGCTTGTTGGAATAATGAACGAAATCATATCGAACAATCTGTGAAGGGGTTTAATTTGTGTTGGGAATTAAACGGAAATACGTGTCAGATTTTTTTTTTTTACTTCATATGCCTTCCATACCATATGGGAATTAAAATAGTGACCATTAACAAAATACATTAGTTGAACAGGTGTTCACGCTTTAATGTTTCTTATTTCTGGAAAGAATAAATTGATTTGGAACCAAATAAATGTTAGACAAATGTGTAAAGCAATAAGGAGAACACTAAGAAATATATTAGTTTACCCTCTTTAAGATATTATGTGACATATCAGTCCTACTAAAATTGTATCTATTTTTTTTTCTGAGGATGAGTATAAAAGTTTAATTTTACGCTCAATCTTAAAAGAAAACATAATTTTTGACGGGAAATTATACATTTATTATTTTTCCAATTTATTCTTTGATTTTTTTTACTTAAAATAATACGTCACATATAACTATGCTACACATATATTCATATTAATTTTTCGCTTTCCTGAGGAGGATGTATAGTATCTGTAGCCTATACATGTCTTCTTTTAATGCTCTTTTTTAGTTTAGTTTTTCCAGACAAAAAGAATATCTTCTCAGCTTCTTTTTAATCTAGAAAGCTAAAATTCTCAGAAATTATTTATTTGGATGCTTTACATGTACTCAAACAATGTTTCTTAAAATATATTAAATTTTGGAGTGTTTCCAGGAAGTAATGTTTTGAAAATTGTTAAAAATGTATAGGAATGGGGGAAAATATTTGATGTGTTCTACATAAGTGGAACATCGTTTCAAACACGATACGAGGAACACATCACAGCCATAACCAAATCACACAATACTTCCACCTACCAACACCAACCACAACTACAGCAACATAGAAACAGACATGTAAATCCTACATATTGAGCCAAAAAGCTAGAAAGTGAAGACTCTAGAACAATACAAAATGTACTATACAGACATACCAACACACATTTCACAACCCATACACTCTGACACAACACTTACTTACAAATGACTTTTAGAGAACCCGGAGATTCATTGCCGCCCTCACGAAAGCCCGCCATCGGTCCCTATTCTGTTCAAGATTAATCCAGTCCCTACCATCATATCCCACCTCCCTCAAATCCATTTTAATATTATCCTCCCATCTACGTGTCGGCCTCCTCAAATGTCTTTTCGCCTTTGGCCTCCCAACTGACACACTATATGAATTTCTGAGTTCGCCCATACGTGTTACATTCCCTGCCCATCTCAAACGTCTGGATTTAATGTTCCTAATTATGTCAGATGAAGAATACAATACGTGCAGTTCTGCGTTGTGTAACTTTCTCTATTCTCCTGTAACATGATCCCTCTTAGGATAAAATAGCTGAAACAGAATGAATAAGAGTAGGTGGATTTGAAAATAGAGAATAAAAAATGGTGCAAATAATTAAGGAAATGTATATAGGCTAGAATAGTTAATAGGAAAGCGAGAAATAGAAGAGAGAGAATCTAGGTATGAGCACAGTCTACTATATACAGTCACGAAGCTTGAGTTTTAAGGGTGCTAGAAACAATAGACTGTGCCGGTACTATTTCGCATTGTCTGTAATGAGGCTAAATTAGCGATCCTAGTGGTGAGCAACTATATAATATTTGCATATTTACTACGTATTGAGCTTCGTGACTGTATATACTAGATTGTGGTATGAGAGAGAATAGAGAAGGATAGATAGTGAAGGATAGGTAGTAATTTAGTTAAATCAGAAGAATAGAAAGTAATCAGGAGATACTTGGTAAATGAATTTATTAACATAAAAGGGTAGTGTATGGGTATATATTAAAGTCATGGTGGATCGAAAAGCAGAAATGTAAAGGTCCACCATAACTATGAATTGTGAAGTTCGCTGACAAATAAATATCAATATCAATAAGACATAATCGTAAAATGATAGAAGTCAAGAGATTTTTGTATTTCCATTATATGAGAAATACAAGGACAAAAATTACTAAATTACAAACCGTCTTGAAAAAGAGAAGTAGAATCTGTAGCTGTAGAAGGGAAAGGCAAACTATTAATTCTTGAAACGTTCAGTGTCCCTGCATCCTAAGATCTGTCATGGATTGGTTTATCTCACCGAACATTTCCGAACACTTCCCCGTAAATGCTGATACAAAGCTCTTCCAGACATGTCACATACTCGTATTCCTGCGCGCTGACGTGAAAACAAACTTCGCTTTGATTCGTCTCTGCTGGATGAATGTAGTCTTCAAGCAAATCTGGATTAAACACATTTCAGCCAGAGTTGCCCGGTCTGGAGATGAGAATCTCAATCATGTCACTATTCAGATTTCACGCCTCAGTTCGTAAGCTTCTATTACGAAAGTAAGGAGCAATGAAATTATTGCAATCGAATGGTATCACTTCAACATACTGAGTAATTTTATTTTTGTCGTCATCTTTTGTTTTCTTTTTAAATGTAGTATCTAGGGCACACGAATAAAATTACGTAATCTTAAAAGAAAATGAACTGCTTTTATGTAACATGAATAAAAGATTGAGTTTATGGAACATGATTCTAGGAAATAAGTTGGAAATTCCTTGAAGAAAGAAGGTTTATGTAATGCGAAAAAAAATTTACTGCGTGATGGGCTTGTGCTCAATTTTAGACTTCGTTACATTGTAAAAGCTTCTATTTCCATACTTCAGAACTGACATTAATAAGAAATGGCGATCAATAGAATTAAGGCCGAGATTATGATATTTTAAAATGTTGTATGTCTTTAATTTCCATGTAGGCTACTGTGGGTCCCCATCACCACGGCATGGCGCGTCTTCAGTTTGCGGATAAAGGAGACGGCCTCCATATACGAAGAGTAGCTGCGAATACAGGATACGAGGATTTACTGTCCCTTACGGAGCTTATTTCCGAAGCCATTCTGAGCAAAAAATGACATATAAACATTTGTCTTATTCTCAATATTTTCAGAGTTACACTAATTTGAAGTTGTTTGTAAAATACCATTATTCTTGAGTTTTAAGGGTAAAAGAATATTACAGATAAATAATGAACTATTCACGAGTATCATTTCTTTAATTAGCTAATATTCTGAAGCTAAAAGTATGTTGTGAATTCTATATTTGCTTCGTACAGAATTTTGTTTCGATTTGTAACTACAAAATTAGGTTGAGTGTTAGAGAAGGCCGTATGGCCTTAACTCTGCCAGGTTAAATAAATCATTATTATTATTATTATTATTATTATTATTATTATTATTATTATTATTATTATTATTTTCTTATGCATTTATCACAGGAATTGCTACAAATCACGCCTCTCATGTAAATTCATTAAGACTGTACATTAGGATGCATAATTGCCGCCCTCACATCAGCCCGTCATCGGTCCCTATCCTGTGCAAGATTAATGCAATCATATCCCACCTCCCTCAAATCAATTTTAATATTATCCTCCAATCTACGTCTCGGCCTCCCCAAAGGTCTTTTTCCCTCCGGTTTCCCAACTAACACTCTATATGCATTTTTGGATTCACCCATACGTGCCCATCTCAAACTTCTGGATTTAATGTTCCTAATTATGTCAGGTGATGACAATGTGTGCAGTTCTGCGTTGTGTAACTTTCTCCATTCTCCTGTAACTTCATCCCTCTTAGCCCCAAATATTTTCCTAAGAACCTTATTCTCAAATAGCCTTAACCTCTGTTCCTCTCTCAAAGTGAGAGTCCAAATTTCACAACCATACAGAGTAACCGGTAATGTAGCCTAACTGTTTTATAAATTCTAACTTTAAGATTTTTTGACAGCAGACTAGATGACAAAAGCTTCTCAATCGAATAATAACAGGCATTTTCCATATTTATTCTGCGTTTAATTTCCTACCGAGTATCATTTATATTTGTAACTGTTGCTCCCAGGTATTTTAATTTTTCTACCTCTTCAAAGGATAAATTTCCAATTTTTATATTTCCATTTCGTACGGTATTCTCGTCACGAGACATAATCATATACTTCGTCTTTTCGGGATTTACTTCCAGACCTATCTCTTTACTTGCTTCAAGTAAAATTCCCGCATTTTCCTTAATCGTTTGTGGATTTTCTCCTACCATTTTCACGTCATTCCAATAGTTAAGCAGCTGATGTAACCCGTTCAATTCCAAACCCTCTCTGTTATCCTGAACTTTCCTAATGGCATACTCTAGAGCAAAGTTAAAAAGTAAAGGTGATAGTGCATCTCCTTGCTTTAGCCCACAGTGAATTGGAAACTCATCTGACATAAACTGCCCAATACGAACTCTGCTGTACGTTTCACTGAGACACATTTTAATTAATCGAACTAGTTTCTTGGGAATACGAAATTCAATAAGAATATCATATAAAACTTTCTCTTAACCGAGTCATATGCCTTTTTGAAATCTATGAATATCTGATGCACTGTACCCTTATACTCCCATTTTTTCTCCATTATCTGTCGAATACAAAGTATCTGATCATTAGTTGATCTATTACGTCTAAAACCACACAGATGATCCCCAAAAATTTCGTCTACATATGGAGAAATTTCAGTGAACCTTTGATTATTCACAGCTACATAAAACTTTAAAATTCAGGTTTATCAAAACTTTGAATTTCGAGTTGTTTTCCTTTTGAACTGGGCCGTTGAAAACTGGTTAATTTACTTCTACTTCGTCTCTTAACTGTACATATAATAGAGCTTACAACACTGTTAAGTTAACTAAAATGATCCCTCTAAAGACAAATTACTTAAGATGTGAAACATGCTTTCTGCCTCGCAATATTAGTATTTCGAGTGTTAAGAGGCGGCGAGAAATCTTCATCTCTTATCGTGGAGTGAGTAATTTGAAGCTCCGTTTAATGTAACATTGTTTCCGCACTCGAGAACACGAGCGCGAGCGTGGCTGTAGTCTTCAGCCAGTTTGTCAGACTTGGAGTCGGAAGATCCCATATCGCAGGGTCGGCTGCCCCGGAGCTCCTCATGCGCCCTCCAGATGTCTGAAAATAGACCGCACGCCGCGTCGCGCCGCGGAGCATCTTCCTCTTCCTTTCCCGCTCGTTAGAGTAAGAAGATCTCCTCGAACAGGGGAGAGAGATAGGTCCACTTTGCACGAATACAGTATTTCATGAGCGGGAAGGTTTCACGGTAATGTCAGTCACATGTTGAATTCCAACATACAGCATAACACAGCAATACTTCCACGGTCTTACTAATAAAAACTCTATATACAGACGTTTAACTGTCTTATATTTATACAATGGTCCACACCTGTGGAGTAACGGTTAGCACGTCTAGCCGCGAAACCAGGTGGCCCGGGTTCGATTCCCGGTCTGGGCAAGTTACCTGGTTGAGGTTTTTTCCGGGGTTTTCCCTCAACCCAAAATGAGCAAATGCTGGGTAACTTTCGGTGTTGGACCCCGGAATCATTTCACCGGCATTATCACCTTCATCTCATTCAGACGCTAAATAACCTAAGCTGTTGATAAAGCGTCGTAAAATAACCTACTAAAATAAATTTATACAATGAGTAGCTCGTTTATAAGTCGTATGTAAATTCCTTACTGATAATCACTACATACGTCGTGTATAACAGTATAACTGTTACACAGCTACGTCGTAGGCTCGTCATTACTTCGTTACGAAAGGTAATAGAATATCTGAGGTTCTCTATTGCATCCGGTAGAGCGCTCTAGTGTGGCATGTCAAGTATCGATAGTACAACTGGCTCTAATCGATTACCACACTATATTCTGGTCGAAGAGTACAAGCTACAGCAATATTATTCTATTTATTCTGTGTCCTTTAGTTTCTTCTGTGGTTACAACGCAACCATCGTCATAAAATGACAGTCGATACGAACAGCTGTTAGAGGGGCGGCCATTTTTTCTCTATATACAACGCTTAAACAAGGGGTTTCGTATAATATAACTACTGTAAAGCAATTCCCATTGTATAGTTACAGCCTGTTTATACATCCATTGCTTATGCATGGTTTATTAGTAAAGTTTTCTGTCTCAAGTCTGCATAAGTCTCGTATAAAAACTATACACGGTTTATTAGTAAGACTGTCAGTGAACAAGTACATAAATACAGTGAAACCTCTCTGAAAGACCATTCTTATCCCTCTTAGGCCCGATTGTATAAACCATTTAACCTTAGATCAGAAGTTAAATTGATCCTTGTTCTAGCTGAACTTGGAATTTTGTGTTGTATAAAGTCTAATCTGAGATTCATTTGTCTCAAACTAAAGTCAACTTTGACTGAAGAAATTTCTCCGATTAAGTTAGATGATCCAAGTTCAGTTATTTCTTTTCTGTTTGAAGTATACGAGTGACAGATTGTGCAAATAAAATATCCTTTATTATTATTAATATTATTAATAGATATGGTAGGTACATTTATATATATATTTTTTTCAATTTCTTGCCTTAATACACAAACATTCTTATATTTTATAAGGCTCTATCGTGTTCAGCAGTATCAAATAACATAACCTATAATTATATTATGTTTATAAGAACCATTAATTATTAATGGATATGATAGGTACATTAATAAATTTTCAATTAACTGTATTACTAAAAGAAAATTGTCGTTTTATAAAGCTTTATTATGTTTAATAGTACCAAACACCATAACATGATAACAATTTGGAGAACAGTCAACCTTCTTCTTATTATCCGCCATTATTTACATTGCACAAAACAAACCAGTGTCTCCAACAGAGTGTACGGAAAGTCGCCAAAAAGTAGTTGTAAAAGTCGCTAGATTTCTCATTATCAACAAAGAAAGATTAAATTTTGTCACTATGGTGTGCTAAAAAGATCGCTAAATCTCTATTTAAGCAATATAAAAGTTAAAAGAAATTGTTGTTGGAAAAGAGTTAAAGTCGCTAGATTGGCAACACTGAAGAAACCTGTACAACATAGTCCTTGCATGACATACGACACCTGTTTATGCGATGTTGCCAAATCCTTTTCACGTGAACTTAGATTGCATTTGAACCAAGGTAATTTGATAGCAGAAAAGTTTTATACAATAGAAGAAGTGTCTGAACTCGGTTCACTTTTCGATCTTCGATCAAATTTGATCTTTAGTGAGAGAGTTTTATACAATTGGGCCTTAGAGACAGATTTTTCTTAGAACTGGTGTAAAAATCCACAAAACAAATATATTTTATCTTCATTTAAGGACCACCCTTCTCCCCGACCACCGACTAATCACTTAATAGCCGTTTTCTTCATTTTACCCCTTTTTAATTCACTAGTTCATTTAGCCATTTTTATAATTTAAACTTACTGTATATGATTAGGTTTGAGTCCTCTATCATTATATTTTAAGCATGTTTTTTTAATACAACGACAGTTTTTGTCTAAAAGGTTGTGTTATTGTGATGGTCACTTGGACACTAGCTCTGTTTGTAGACAGACTAAAAAAATAGCTCAGTCCTTTCATATGGAATGGAATTTATGGGAGGGAGCACTAAGACCAGCACTGCAACCTGTTACAATCTATTGCACTAACCCTGAAGCTAGGCGCATTCCCAAACCCAAACCGATAGACTACACCAGTCATGCCAATTGATGCTCAAAGGCGGAAGCGCGCTCTTTAGAGCTCAGGAGAGCCTTAGCGCTTTACAGCGGAAAGGAAAGAGACAGACGAAAAAGGCAGTATATGCCGCTTGGTCGAGCTATACACAGGGATGGCCAGCACTGATTCAATGGATAAAGGGAAGAGAACTTATTAAAACTGTATCAATGTTAATTTTTAGATCTGTCTGAGATGTATAAGCGCATTAAAGCAATGTAAGTTTTAATTTTAATGCTCATTTTTCACAAGCTTGCTTTTTTTATTCAAAAGGAATATTTTTCAACTTTTTTTTATAGAAAAGTGAAATTTTCAGATATGTTTATTTTGTAGCCTTACAGGTACTGAAGCAAAGTTTTCGTAAATCTAATATATCATAAATACGTATTACTGAAGATACGTAGTATATTGAGAAATGTTATGGTCATAATTATTACAGTGATCATACTGAAAAAAGTGTATTAAAATTTTTGAAAATATTTGCATGGAAAATGTTTGTAAGGAAATGAATTAACAAAGTAACTACTGTCACATCATAAACAAAAGATATATGCCGATGTGTTATAAAAAAAAAGTCAGCTCTATAGCTTCAGTAGATTTCGGAAAAATAATTTAATATTCCGATGATAGGAAGTTGCGCACAAATATCACCTTAAAAGCACAATGCGTTACGAGTTTTGTTATGTAATGTTAGTTACAGTTAAAACATATACAGTACCTAGGTAACTTTGCTTTGTACTGTAATATTGTTTTGATTAGTTTATTGATTACTTTTATAAGGTTAAAGATACCATCAGTATCAATTCCAACTTACCATGTCATACTCAATCTCTTTCCTTTGAATATCACTTTCTTTATTAATAATGTGTTTCATTCACTTAGTACAGTATAGTTGTACGACTACGGAATTTGTGTGAATATTCCTTCTTAATTCTTTATTGTGCTATTAACGTTTAAAACACAACTGCAATATTAAGAAATTGGTGTTAGTAGACTACTTTTGTTTTACAGATAATATAGAAAATAGTTTGCACACCACTGTTTCCATCATGCTTATTCATATGCGTAATCCTTCCTCCTTGTATATCTAGCGCTTAATGCCCGCGCACGACGTCAAGGTCAGAAAAATGCGCTTGCTTTGACATCACTGGACTACACTGCATATCCAGGTTTCGAGCAGGCAACCCCACTCGTCCCTAGGCCAGCTCCCTACGTGCGTCGCCAGCCGACGATCGGAGAATGCTATGGAATGATGACGAATTGATGATGGAATGATGAGGTGCCTAATATGGAAAAAGAAAAGGGAGAACTGCGAGAAAAATCCCAGCTGCGACCTTGTCCGCCATAAGTGTCACTATGGATTTTTCAATGAAACATCCCAGACCTGACCGGGACTCCAACCCGGGCCGCCTCCATGACAGGTCGGAGGCCTGATCACTCAGCCACCGCAGCTTCAATCATTTCACAAATGGACTGAACACGTTTTGGAATCACACTCTTATTTATTTACAAATTGGCTAAGGGTAGCCCTTACGGACTCAAAAAATATATATGTATACATATGTAAACACAGGTAATGAATAGCAAAATAAAAAGAGAAACAAAGAAAAGGGCATGAAAAATTACAATATTACATTAATTTGGCACCATGTGATTAATTAGGATTTGGCAGGATTTTTTAAACACTGTTTTCACAATATCATTCCTCAGAGATGTAGGCAGAGCAAATTGTCGTCGAAATTCTTCGAAAAAAGCTGGTACTGTTCTCCAACCAGGAGATCAACTGTGAAAGGAATGTGCTTACTATTGCGTCATCTATTGGAGCGAAGTAGATAATATTATCGTTATAACGTCAGTTTAAAAACCATGCGCTCTCCTGCATATGTTATCTCCTGTATGGAGAGATTAAAAGACCAGGAGATTAACAGTGAACTAATTTTGTAACTAGGGTAGTATAAATATGTGTGTAACAATGTTATGGTTTGTGCTGTGAGAGCGAGCTAATAGAGATCCGACGTGTGTGACCTTATGACATCTTATGACATCAACATTCATTCACAGCATTACCCCGCTCTGTTTCATTCCGCAAAGACTTTCTCGTGGTTGGAGCCCAGTATAGTCCCTCGAGCACCTGTGAGTAAGCCGAATACTTCAACGTAAATTAAGTAATATTTCAGCTGGAAATAGTTGACTACAGGCTCATAGATCGACTTTTTCTCATGGTGAACGATGACATCCTACTACAAAACTTATCGTGGGGTTCACAATGATGCATTGTTTAGTGTCAGCATTGTACGCTAAAATGTCGACTCGTCTCGTTGACCCATTTTCAACTAGACGGGAGATTTCTTCTTCTACCATCTTATTTCTTAATGCAGCAGCAATTTTGGATCTTTTAGTGCTACTGATGTACTGTACTGCCGTTCAAATTGTTTTTTTTTTAATACTAACATGAGACATGATGGGGCCCGAACGGGCGAAAGTACTACTCTTTAGTTCTCTAGATTACTAATGCAAACGATTTAAAATAAGTACATACTAAAACTTTCTGGCGACGTGATGACTCAAATCCCTCTCGGGCTTCCAGCCAGGTAAATAGTTGGTGATGAACGGACGCGTTTCGAAAATGTTCATCACAACTATTTAACTGGCTGGAAGCCCGAGAGAGATTTGAGTCAATGTAAACGATTGATTACTCGATCATATTGGGACGGTTGTTGACGGATTACAATAAACGTTTATCTAAATGTATTGTTATTGCAGTCGGTTACAACAATCAGGTGTAACAGCTGGGAGTATCATCGTACCACACAATACCTCTGTTCTATTTATTTATTTATTTATTTATTGCTCATGTACTCATCTACTCCTGTACTCATGTATTTATTTATTTATTTATTTATTTATTTATTTATTTATTTATTTATTTATTTATCTTATTATTGTTACCTTTATTATGCCTAATGAAAAAAAACACCAACTTTAAATAGAAATATAATTAACCTATGCCATTCTTAGCACTATTAGGACCGAGTACTTACTATTTCAGCATCGTCTATTTGAAGTAAATGCTTCAATTTAATCTACAGTCTAATCTATCAGTTATTATCTATATATATAATTTGAACTGGTAATGGAAAATACGGGAAAACGGCAGAACGGATTTTAATAAATGGCCCCTCATTTTAAAGTTTGGAACCCAAAGTTTTTCGGAAAAGTAGTAGTTTTTAGTGAAATGTAAATTTTCCTACATAATTTTCCTATTTTACAAAATCCATCTGTTGTCAGTTTTGAAAACTAATTTTATTGAATCACGGCCGACTTGATTGAATTTCAGAACAAAACACACACTACAATAAACAATAGGCTATTACACGAAGGCCATGACCTGCAAGATTGCGACATATTTAGAGCTCAATTCAATTTGTTATTAAAAACTGATTCTGCAGTGTATAATTTTCTGAGTACAGCTGTGTATTGGATATTCAAATCTACGAAACTTGAGGTGGTTTGATGACATTGTTACCATTAGAAATTAAATATTATTATAGTTAATATCATGATGCGTCTATTTTTCATTAATTGTACATAATATTGATGCTACATTGATGACATGAAAGTAAAACGTTTTGAGGTTATGTAAGTAAATGTAGAGAATATCTTAATTTAGATCTTCATTTCTATAATTTACTGAGTGGCTGCTATATATAACTACAAAACTTAAGTAAGATAATAATATTGTTGTTAAAAATCATATATTTTTATACTTATTAACCCAGTGGGGTTGGGTCTTTTTCCATATACTTAATGGCGGTGTAGTGTAGATATCGATATGTGTCATTGTCTCAGTCTCGAGAGAGAGCAAAAATTACAGTTCCTAAGGAAAGATCAAAAGGTATTACTTACTGATAAAATAAGAGGCTTAGAAAATTTTGTTGTCTCCACATCATTTCAGCAAGATCTCTTAGTAGGATAAAATGATTTTACGCTCTACATTTCAAGTTCTACATGCAGCAGCTATACGAAAATGCTATTGTTCGAAAGCTTAGCAAACCTTGACTTTTTTTTTTAACTTTTGCCTACAATCCACAATGACCTGAAATAGCTACTGCTATCGTCCTGACATTGATACTTGCGTTTTCGCGTTGAAACTCAAAAACTGAAGTTGGATAGGTTCAAAAAAAAGTATTTGGCCTAAAAAAAATCCATTCAGAGAGAGTATGTTTCATTATTATGGAAGCAAATAACTATCAAAAAGACAAGTATTCTTCATTGAAAATAAATCTGAAAAATATTTATTTGAACGTCTAACTAACTTAGTTTGGAGCAGCATTTGCTGCACAAGCCACTAGTTTTATTTAAATCAAACTGTGCATTATTCTGTGTTGTGATTGTAGGCAGTTCTAAACAAATAATTTTATTGTACAGTGAAATGCTGTACTCCCATGCCTGTCCAGAGGCTATAGGTGGCAACCCCACCACTGGACTTACTTCCTCCAGGCTAGTAACCTGTTGGAAGGACATCTTCTTACTAAAAAGTCTTTACAAACACAGAACACGACTGCTTGCAATGGTCCTTGGGCAGACCGTTCAAGCGTTGGCAAGAGACCGTAACGGGCTACTAGGCCCAATACATGCAAGGATGATGATGATGATGATGATGATTATTGTACAGTGCCTGATGTTTTTGTTACTCTATTGCTCTTCCTGCACATTCGCTTCATCTTTTTCTCTTTACTTACCATTCTCACCATCTATAAATCTAAACACTAACTGTTACTTATTTTCGACAAGCAAAATGAGACATTTAATTTTTAAATATTACTGAATTTTGAAGGGCTAGCAGAACCAGAGAGATTAGTGTAAGAATAAGCCATATATCATATCATATCATATCATATCATATCATATCATATCATATCATATCATATCATATCATATCATATCATATCTCACATATATCCCAACAGACTGTCATATCATAAATCATATCATATCCTATATCGCATCATATCATATCACATCATATCATATTTTAGAAGTTTATTTAACGACGCTTTAACAACATCTTAGATTATTTAGCGTCTGAATGAGATGAAGGTGAATATGCCGGTGAAATGAGTCCGGGGTCCAGCAGCGAAAGTTACCCAGCATTTGCTCATATTGGGTTAAGAGAAAACTCCGGAAAAACCTCAACCAGGTAACTTGCCCCGACCGAGAATCGAACTCGGGCCACCTGGTTTCGCGGCTAGACGCGTTAACCGTTACTCCACAGGTGTGGACTCATATATCATATTATATATCATACCATATCATATCATATATCATATCATATCATATCATATCATATCATATCATATCATATCATATCATATATCATATCATATCATATCATATAGGATATAGCCTATAAGCTATGGAATATGTAAGTTAATAATAAAAACTGATTTTTAGCAAGCATAAAAATTTTGCTAAGAAGCTGTTGCAGTAGCAGTGAACTGTTACCGAAACCATTCAAAAGAATGTGGTTCATCTAACTTCTTAATATAATAATGCCACTATTTCAGAAAAAATAATAACAATCAAATTCATTAAAAATGCAATAATATGGACATTTTACCGTTCCAACGGAGCCATGTCGCGACACCGGACACTTTCTCTGAAATCGGTACAGGTGATAAGAATCGAACTCGGGCCCTCAAAATTTGTAGCTGGAAATGCTATCATTCAAAGCAAAACCGAAGGAAGTTTTTTTTTTTTCCGCTTCTTGCAACATAATTTGCTGTACACTTGAGCGGTTAGTTTACTTTGGCGTGAAACTTATGTTTTAGTATCGAACATAACGCGACGTGTGAAGAGTTATCGAGACTGCAGCACGTGTTTGCTACACATAGCAGATAAGTTAATCAGGTACCGAGTGAACGTCCCGGCCAGGAGCTGAATAGCTGAATCCAGGCTCGGAGCGTGGCACAGCGCCCGAGACACAGTTTGGCACAGCGTCAAACTCCTCCGTGGAATTTTATCGCTATTTATAGACGTTTTATTTGCTATTAAAGCTCGCCAATCGTCTACATTTTCAAAAAAGCACGCTTTTTTTACACCGATGTTAAGATATTTATTTATTTCTCCCATATAGGACGCTGTCAACCCAGCAGTCCGTCTCTCTGGAATTTGTCTGGGTTCTTTCACACGCACGGCGCGGCGTCTGGAGTTCACCGGGTTTTCTTGTGCAGTGGGTCAGTTCCGAGTGTGGGGGTGGTGGGATGATTTCAAGGACGGGTTCCGTCACCGAAGTAAGAGTTTATTGCACTGGTTTGTGCCAAAATTTGTCACGTCATGTTGGTAATATATATACAGTACTACAAGCTTCTTGTGGTCCATTGCTGATGATAATGGCGAATAACCTGCTCCTTTCTAATGTAACAGCTTCCAATTGCGTTACAGTGTCGACATCTGTCCATAAAATGTTGGTGGGAGAGTGACGTTAGTTCAACAGTTTATTATGGAACTAGTTTTGTCCGCATATTCTTGGAAATCCTCCAGTTTAGAAAAGAATGTACAAAACTACTTGTAGTACTATTTATTTACTTACGCGTAATATTTATTGAAATGAAACTTATCAACAAACATCTGATTCAGTGTTCTGCTTATTTTCATGCTTTTAATCTATCTATCTATCTATCTATCTGTCTATCTATCTATCTATCTATCTATCTATCTATCTATCTATCTATCTATCTATCTATCTATCTATCTATCTATCTATCTATCTATCTATCTATCTATCTGTCTGTCTGTCTGTCTGTCTGTCTGTCTGTCTGTCTGTCTGTCTGTCTGTCTGTCTGTCTGTCTGTCTACCTATCTATCTCTCTGCCTGCTAATCTATCCTAATCTAATCTAATCTATCCTAATCTAATCTATCCTAATCTAATCTAATCTATCCTAATCTAATCTATCCTATTCTAATCTATCCTAATCTAATCTAATCTATCCTAATCTAATCTTATCTACCTATTCTATCTAATCTATCTTATCTATCTAATCTATCTGTCCTGTCTGTCTGTCTCTGTCCTGTCTGTCTGTCTGTCCGTCTATCCGTTCATCCATCTGTCTAGCTTCTATCTGCCTGCCTGCCTGCCTGCGTGTTTGTGTCTTTGTCTGCGTCAGTCTACTTACCCACCTATATCTGACTGATGACTGTCTAGTCTGACTGACTGACTGACTGACTAATTTGCCTAATCTGTCTTGTCTGTCTGTCTATCTGAATGTCTGTGTCACTGGCTGACTGACTGACCTCACTCACTGACTCACTCTCTGTCTGCCTGTCCTTTCCATCTGTCCATCCGATCATCCGTCCGTGTGTCCGTCCGCCTGTCTTTGTATTATGTAAGTTTGTGAAAATGAATTAGTATTGTATTTATATTCAAATGTATTCTTTTTTTTTTGCATTATTTGTACTGTTTACTGTTTCCTTATTTCGTTCTGTCTTCATTTATTTCGTCCTCTGTTTACATTTTCACATGAATTGCGCTGGTTTTAGTGCGAATTTGCGGATCTGTGCGTGCATTGCGGTGTGTTAGCGTGAATTACTCTCGAGCGAGGTAAAAGTGTACATGGTTATGTAACGAATGCAGAAATTTGCCTGATAATACGAGAAAATAAATTGTTTCGGAAGGAACAAAATATATTATGTGAAATTATTTTTCATTTTTATTAGCTCATTTTTTTATTTCCGACAGACAGCATTGTTGCACTTGTGGTACTTGTTACGTTTAACCTCAAAACGGATAAAACCAAAGAAATGTAGTCTACAACAATTAATACAGTTAAAAATGCATTTTCCTATGAACTATATACATGAAGTCTATTGCCATTCTTTGATGAATAAACCTAATAAGTCTCGGTAGTTTTGTAAAAATTCATTGAAACTTGTGGTAACATAAAGCTTCATTCTTCCTCTTTCTCCTCCAGCTTCGTGCTGTTACTACCATCACCAAAAATATGAGAACAGCCATTATCATGTACTAGGTTACGAAGTGTTCCATCATCAGAGTCATCTGTATGCTACGGATCTTCCTATGATTCTTGTTCTTTCTGGCTTGTAATTCTTCATTTGTCTAGAGAGCCTTGCATCGCCCAGTTTTGATACGTTGCAGCCACCTGGTTCAGCTCTCTTCTATGTGTTCTGTTAGATTAAATAGGTCTATACTGACTTTTTTTCTTACTTGGTCAGTAAGACTCAATCCTGCAATTGCTCTTAAAAATTCTATTTCGGTTGACTATTTTCCTTTAAAAATTCCATTTCGGTTGACTATTTTCCATTCAATTATCAGATCTATTTATAGCTCAGTTCTTTGTTACTATAAGAACGAAAACTGGTACGGCTATAACATAAAAACACAAACAACCCGAGAAAATGAACTCCAAAACGAAATGTATTTACGAACCTATAATACCATATTTTTGGGTAAATACAAAGAATGTAGAGGTTATTTGTCTCTTGAATGCAGCACAAGACATCGTTTTTTAAAGGATTTCAGAATAATTATGATCTTTTATCAAGTTTGAGAGATGATATATAGTCACCAATTTGTTAAAAAAAGTCGTGTCAGATTCTACAATGCCACATAACTAATCTGAACTAGTTGTTATTTATTTCACTTTCTTTCATTTTATTATTTTGATTAGGCCTATTATTAAAGTATATTCTTTACCGATGTATAACTACATATTGTGTGTGTATACGGAGTGTAATGGGGTACTTCCGTTGGGGGCAGTTTGAAAAAAATATGTCTCCCATATCATTCTTCTTCTTTCCGCACATATTTCGGAATTTATTAAGTTGTCCTTCTACGTCATCTTCTTTAGGCATACAAGTGTTGAAACGCAGGTCATTGAATGTATTAATCTGTTCTATCACTTTTGTTATTAAACATTATTTTTTATTCTGACAAGATACTTTTCATTAGAAACTTACCTTTGTCGTAGAGATTTTTAGTCTTCTTGATTATATTATTTTGTTTACCTTTTACATCTTGATCTGTAACTCTTCTTCATTGTCTCAAATACCACCATATTTTCTCCATAAAATTAAATCAAATTTAAACCCCACGTCACTTTGAAATCTCTATTAATATTCCTCTGCCATCCGAAAATAGCTCGTCGATATACTATGAATTAAATAACTTAGATGGAAAGGCAATACCATTAATAGCTATGACACTATCTACCTTCAACGTACGAGGGTCAATCAATATATTTCCGAACTGCACATGTATTTATTGTACCGTTAAACATACATGCGCGTTTCACTGAAGATCATTGCTTTCGTACCTGTTGATTAAGTCTATCAAACAGCGTCAGATTGCCTTTAAGAACTGAGCCTATACACGTGATTTTGTGTAAACATGTGAAACCTATTGATATTTTTCCTGGAGCCCTCCATATACGCCTTATGGCCAGTCTTCTTCTTTGCCTTTCAAGTTATGCATTTAGTGCAGATTCCAGGCGTTTCCCTGGTTCTAGAGAACTTTTCCGTTTCCTATGTCCTCTGTGTTGCCTACATTCAGGGCAGACCGGAAACGTATTGATTAACCCTCGTATTAGAGTCCATTGGTTTTGTCCAAAGCAGTTATTCTTCCTCACTCTTTCCCACTTTTCCTCCTCTATCTTTTCCTCTTCTATTCTTGCTTTTCCTGTTGTTTGTTATCGAAAATACTACGAACAATAGTGTAAAACGAACCAACAAATAATGCAGCTTTCATAACTTTCTTTACAATTGTTCATTATACACGTTCTTTTCTAATTCCTCGTTTATTCCTTTCTACTTATAAGTTTTCTTTTTAAAATTCTGTAGTATTTTTTTCAATTTGCTAGCTTCCTTTTCCATTATCTTCTCTCTTCTTTCTCTTTTATCCTCATTTCATTGAATACATGCAGCCTGAAATCGAAAACTAATTAAAGAAGCATTTTGTTTGATATACTAATTCTTTTGATGTAATGAATGTTTTATCCTTTTGTTCTTTATAACTCTATTCTTACTTATGTCATCATATTATTTTTCTCTTTGAGATTGTTTGAAAAAAAAATGATCCCATTTTTATTCAGCTAAGGACGGAATATACTCAAGACAAAACATTTTCTTCACTATAACTACGATTTATCTGTATCTGTGCCTAAAACGATTGAGATATGAAGCATGAGGGACAACTTGCAGCTCGTAGAAACCAAAGAAACAGATTCACACGGCCCCTAACATTCATCAGATCTAAAAACTAACTTCATAAATTATCAGGCTGTGATTTTGGAACTGTAGTCACAGTTAGAACCAGTGACAAACATATCACAACGAAAAAATCACAGGTCTTCAAATCACACTCCATCACCACTCCTAACGAAGATTAGTATTGTGTTATTTACCTAACACTGACATCTTCATTGGGACTGCTTCTACCACGCCATGTTTAGAGCTCAGCCTTTTCCTTCCGTTTCTGTGTCCTATTACGTACATATTTTTGGAGTTTTTCCTTTCTATGTTTGCACAGTCCCTCTATTGAACACTTCCCCAGAGTGAGAAGCGCGGACACCAAGCTTACACCCACATACAGCGTATTCCGAATCTCACCTGACCGGTGGACAACAATGACGTCACGCTGCAGCGAAATAGGAACAAAACTGCTGGAAGGATCGATGGGTATCATGGCGACTGTATAAGTTGTTGTCTGTGCTACGCTAGCAAAATTTTGCTAAATTTCCGAACTGCCATCTCATTCAAAGAAAAGAGAGCATAAACAAAGTTACTTCTTGAACCGGTAGTAATAACTGGTCCGTTGACATGTTCGCTCATAAGCCATTAACATATTGTTTTTACGTTTTGCTCATTACAAACAATACAGCAGAACACACCGCCATGACACAACAGTGCACGATGTCATTCGTCTGCTAATTCTCGCCTTATACAAGAACCAATCAGATACTGATGGCGGCTGATGGAGACTGCCACCACCTCTGCAAGCTGATGGCACCGGTGCGACACCGGTGGAGCATCAGTGACTCCATCGGTGAAATTCGGAACACCGTGATGCCATCAGATAGCTCAACGCTGAGATTCGGAATACGCTAATAGTTATGCCACGAGATCCCTTGCAAGACTGCAGTTTCGTTTAAATTTTTCCTAGTTCAATTTTTCTTTGATTTATTGTGTAATGCCATGAGTGCAATAACGCAGTGAAAGCAAAAGAGATTTTAAAATGTTCCAAAACAGTATTTTTCTGGTAGATGCTTTTCATTTCTTTCAATTTAGCGCTGCTGGAAAATTGCATAATAATCAAAATATCTGTAATGTTTCTGCTACTTTCAACTGTAAATTATGTTTCTCCTACTGTGGCATCCATACCTTCTTCCCGTGCGCAGTTATTTCTTCCATATTCTAATGTTTCTCTCTAGTCGTATACATGGACATATCATTTTTGTTTCCATTTCCACTTTTCTGTATCCCTGTGCCACATTCTGTCCTTAGAAATATATACAATGACGACCCTTGGGAACAAAACGCATTCAAAAGTATCTAGATTATTTCTCAGTTTTGTAACATGAGCTGTATCTCCTTGTCAGAAATCTCATTTCCCACTCTGCGGAAAGGTTCAACATGGGTTATAAAAATTTTACACTGCTAGCACGAAATTCCCGGGTGAGAAAAGTGATAAAGAATACACTATCGGTTATCTGATCGAGTCATGGTATACAGTATATACAGGAGAACCGCATTTTTAACTGAAAATCGTTTGAAAAGACCGATGCGTTGAGCGTAGTTGTAATTTTGTCGCCTTCACACCAAAGCAATCGGAGGCATACACTATGATACTTATAAGTAAAAGGACTGAATGGATGGGGTTAGGTCTTTCTCGAGTTTACTGTGGGTTCGCCTTTGTCTTCATATCAACGATTGCGTAAGTACTGTTTTGCAGTTTGAAAAGAATATTAATATCAATAAACTTCAAGGTGTATCTATATAAAACACACGTAAAATGTTCAGATGATGATGATGATTAATAATAATAATAATAATAATAATAATAATAATAATAATGTCTTTAGGTTTATCCCTTCAGGCCAATACGTCAACATTTATTACGGCTCTAAGTGGAGTATATATAAAGCCTATCTTGCGTTGCTGAGTAATTAGTGATTAGCTGATCGCAGTGAAAGCATATTCCAGAGTAATAGTGCGCTATTAGGATAGCATTAGTGATAGAGGCCTCTAGAGGGCACAACACCGATCGTAGTAAACAGAATGGCTAAAGCAAAGTTCTGATGCTGTGCGCAAGCCAGGATAGTGTGATACAGATTCTTTGTGACATATAATTATAGTTTGCATGATGTTATAGGTTGTTTTAGGTGGAATCCCAACGCCATATTGACCCTAGACTAAGGGAATTGCATCATGTGTACCATATATACAAGGTGGAAGTGAAATAACTCTGCAGATTAAAAGGATACACTTATAGGAATACAGGCCGGCAACCTCGTCGCTAACACAGTAATATTTCTTTTAGTAATAAAGATGTAAGAGGTCAGGTCTGTCTCTGTACGCGAACCTCCCTCTCTTGCTACGACGTTGCAATCTGTTCGCAACGTTCAGAGACTTGAAATTAGTGGTTTTTAAATTAAATTTACACGAAAACCATCCATGCTATTGAAATATGCCAGAGGGATAAACGATTCTTCATTACATTTCCTGTCGATATGGACAAGTGTCACGATCCTACTCGCAGTAATTACCGAATAAGAGGGTGTTAAACATTTGGGGGCGGGGAAAACATTTTTTTTTTCTGAGAAAAGTATGAACTTTCCACCAATACGGTATTGCATTTTTGTTACATACAACATGAGCTATTTGCTCTGAAAATCTGCAGGGTTATTTCAGGGAACCTATTACATTAATTTACAGATGTAATAGATCAAGTCGATGCGAACAAGTTTTGTCAAATAAGTTTTTTGATAAGTCCAACAGTTTTCAGAATACGAAATGTAAAGTGTGGTAACGCTGCAGCACTCTTTGAGGTCATTGCTCTGCAGTGGGGATGAGTGTAACTGCAAACATCCACTCCGCAAAACTTGCGAGAGGAGAATGTAAACAAAAACGTCTCATCAGATATGTTCGATGAAATTACTGTACGTACGTAACAGTTAGCACTTTACTCAGGTTTATTGTAAACTTAATTTCTTTTTTAAATTAATTTATTTTGAAATTGTTCAAAGATAATAACTTAAATGAAGATTAAGTTACAGAATGTGTATTCGTAACAATATTATTTTGAGTTTACATCAAGTGTAAAGCAAACTTTAATGGAAATAATTTCGTTTTATAAGAATGTACTATTTTATAATTAAGTAAAAAGTTAAGAAATTAGCAGATACTGTGAATGTCAAATGAGTTCCATGGTATTAAATTTAGAATTCAAGAGATTATAGAGTAAACAAGAATGTTAAAAACAAAAGAAAAATTGCGTAATTAATTAATTGAATACTTTGCGTTTTGTTCGAAACGTGTCTGAATAGATGTTTTTGTTTACATTCTCCTCTCACAAGTCTTGCGGAATGGATGACTGCAGTTACACTCACCCCCACTGCGGAGGAATGACCTCAAGAAGTATTGGTACTCTTTGCAGCGTTGCAACACGTTACATTTCGTATTTTCAAAATTATTGAACGTTCCAAAAAACTTATTTCATAAAACTTGTTCGCATTGAATTGATCTATTATCTCTGTGAATTAATGTAGTAGGTTCCCTTCCAACCTGTATATTGTATGACTGTGTCCCTACTCTCACAGCCCATTCTTATGATTTCTATACAGACCTTCGTTCAGACCTCGATGTTGCATGGATTCAAGAAAGTTTTCATGCCAATTATTTTTCAGTTTATTTTTAGGACAAATGTTTATATGACATTTTTTGCTCAAAATGTCTTGGAAATAAGCTCCGTAAGTGACGGTAAATTCTCGTGAATCACCATGTATATTCAAGGAGTAAATTAGGTGCAAAATAAACATCCTTTCGCGAAGTGGACTTAGACATAGGAGAGCGATCATTTTTTGTGTTTAGGGATATATAACTTATGCAGAGATGTGTAACGCTGTGACTAAGGCATAGTTAGTAAACGTTTCCGTGCCGAGTAAGCGGATGGTAACGCTCAAAATTCGAGAATTAGGTCATGAAAGTGACTCCAAAGCTCACGTTTTAAGTCTTCGTGTCAAGCAAGACTGGCGCCTCCGAGTCTGTGTGAAAATGATGGCTTATTATTTCGTGCCGTTAGAATCGTCTTATAAACATTATGGACTTATTAAACCACTGCCTTGGGAAATCTTCCAGTAACTTCGCACGGATTTACAACCAATAAAGCCTTCGTTTTTCTGGCGCGCTTTGCACCTCGCATGCGTCGGTTCAGAAAAACCGAGGCTTTAATGTAGCGAAAAAGAAATGCTTTTAAACCTTTCCGATACTGTAACTCATACCGCCCCAAACACTTGCAGCATCTAAAGCTAAATAATATGAATTTTCCCTAAATGAACAGTAGTGGGTCTTGCTTGCTTGCTTGCTTACTTACTTACTTACTTACTTACTTACTTACTTACTTACTTACTTACTTACAAATGGCTTTTAAGGATCCCAGAGGTTCATTGCTGCCCTCACAAAAGCCCGCCATCGGTCCCTATCCTGAGCAAGATTAATCCAGTCTTTACCATCACATCCCATCTCTTTCAAATCCATTTTAATATTATCTTCCCATCTACGTCTCGGCCTCCCTAAATGTCTTTTTCCCTCCGGCCTCCCAACTAACACTCTACAAGCATTTCTGGATTCGCCCATACGTGCTACATGCCCTGCCCATCTCAAACGTTTGGATTTAATGTTCCTAATTATGTCAGGTGAAAAATACAATGCATACAGTTCTGTGTTGTGCAACTTTTTCCATTCTCCTGTACCTTCATCCCTCTTAGTCTCAAATATTTTCCTAAGCATCTTATTCTCAAACACCCTTAACCTATGTTCCTCTCTCAAAGTGAGAGTCCAAGTTTCACAACCATAAAGAACAACCGGTAACATAACTGTTTTATGAATTCAAACTTTCAGATTTTTTGATAGCGGACTATAAGACAAAAGCTTCTCAACCCAATAATAACAGATATTTCCCATAATTATTTTGCGTTTAATTTCCTCCCGAATGTCATTTATATTTGTTGCTGTTGCTCCCACGTATTTGAATTTTTCCACCCTTTCAAAGGATAAATTTCCAATTTGTATATTTCCATTTCGTACAATATTCTCGTCACGAGACATAATCATATACTTGTTTTTTTGGGACTTACTTCCAAACCTATCTCTTTACTTGCTTGAAGTAAAATTCCCGCTTAATACCAGTCTTCAAAAATAGAATATGATGCCTTTATTTTAACAACCCAAACTTTGCATTTTATGAAATATAAAATCAACTTTAATGAATTTAAACGAGAAAATATGCCATAATAATATAAATAACAATGAAATATTATGCATTTAAAAAATCCAAAATATGCAGATATGTGCAACATAAAATTTGGTTTGATAACCTTGCAGTTGATGGTTCGTGAAGATAATTAATCAGCAATAAAATTAATTACAGCCATTGAAAAAATATATGAAAATGCATGAACTTAGTTTCTATTTATCATATAAGTGAAGACGTGAAAACGATGAAAGTAAAACAAAACAGACAAAGTTTTTTTGCGACAGTTAGTGAACTTAGTTTGGTGACAATGTATTTGCCACTGATGGAAGTATACTATTTTGTTAGTATTTTACTATTAAAGTCATGGTCTTTTTATTAAAATTTTAATGTCATATTTTTTTTTTTAAATTTAAGGTCATTTTCTGTGTTTTTTGGGTCTTCAACTTCAGAGCTCTCCTTATAATTCATTTCTAGCGCTGCTGTGAAATATCGCAGAAAAGACGTCGTTCGGGGAATGAGTCAGGCGTCGGAATTGTTACGAAGGACTCGTCAGCTGTTGTGAAGAAGGCCTAGTCACTGTGGCAAAGTTGTAGCTTTCACTACCAACTTTACGCAAAGCTGTCAGATTCATAGATACAGCAACTTGGGTATAGCAACAGGTCATTGGACCTGATCCTTGCCAGGAATAAAAAGAAGGAACGACTAAGTAACGTATCTTGTACATTCTTCAAAATGGATCAAAACTTGGACTGTCCGATGTATATTTTTTTAATTGTCAAAGGATCAAAGATTAGTTCAATTCATTTCCAAATTTGTGAATATTAAAATCAGTATTTTCACACAAATAATCGGTCAGAGTACTCTTTAGTCCTTTGAAAAGATACATAGTAAGGATTTCAAAATTCTTTTCATCGGATAACTTTCTTTTTATACTTTAAATGCCCTAATTAGCATAGATGCCATTCAGATGTAATCCAATTAGTCCGAACATGACAGATGCTCATTATTAGGCATTAAACCATTTTTAAAATCCTCTTAACAGTCTAATTCTGGGACTTAGCAACCAGTCACCAAGGAAAGACATACTGGAATTTTAATGAAAAAGAGTCTAATTACGAAAATGAAATGAGGACGCATTCGAGCACACAGCATTTTAAATTCATCCCACTCTATTGGCCGTAATATTTTCTCTTGAACGCTAGTTCCAGTTATAAAACTTTTAATACTAGATTGTTAGGTCACACATTAAAATGAGAACAACTTGTCCTAATATTACGGTTCGTGTTATTTTAATAGAGCAATCTCATATAAGAAACTCTAGTAAATGTCATAAATGACATACGGGTAACTATACACAGATTTGTATTTCAAGTAAAACAGAATTGTAACATCGGTGTCTATTAAAAAAGTACACGTAAAATTAAATCAATTTCAGATTATATGCGAAACAGAACAAATAAAGTTCAGGGGAAAAAATTAAGAATTCATGTATAAAACTACATGTATAAAACTATGCCGGTTTAAGGAGTTAGGTACAGCTTACAGCAGTAAAATTTTGGAAATATTCAACATTTTTTTCCTCCATTACTGTATCTTGTACAATAATGAAAATTAGTATGTGTAAAACACTGTCTTCCTGTTGTATTAAAAAAATTATGTAAGTTACATTTTTTCTTCAAAATTCGGTTCACTGTGCAGTGATCAAGCGTTTCCCACTCAAAAACTATCCAACATTCTGTGATGAAATTTTTTGTGTATATTTATGCATGCCATTTCTACAATATGATGCGAGATCACTTCTATACCTTTGATAGATTGTCTGATAAAAATGAATTCATTTTAAAAAATGGTCAAATATCAGTATTTTCTTCTAACATAAAATAAAAAAAAATATATTATTTATTAAGGAATGTGGTTGAAAGAGCATGATATTGTAAACATGAGTTTCGTCAATAACATAAAAAAGAGAGTACATGAAAAATTTAACCAGTTTATGAGTTATGAGGGAAACGCTTCATTACTGCACAGTGAACTGCCAACATTTTGAATTTTGAAAAAAATTATATATATATATATATATATATATATATATATATATATATATAACTTCTTTAAATCATAAAAATATCATAAATATTGAGTATTTCACATTATTATTATTATTATTATTATTATTATTATTATTATTATTATTATTATTATTATTATTATTACAATACCTATACGTAATCTCCCTGGTAGAACTTTTGACTCAACCCGTTGCAGAAGATGCGACGAGCAAGAAATGCTTCTTCACGTCTTGGGTTTCTGCCATCATGGAGAATTGCTCCGAATCAACAGACATAATACGGTTCGTTCTCTCATCGCAGCTTCAATCCGTCAGAATACTTCCTATGAGTTTTATGAGGAGGTTGGTTGCATCTCTTCTGATGGCTCTACTAGACGTGCTGATATCATCATAATTGATGTCTGTGTAAAATTTTATGTAGGCAAAGTCCTAACTTTTACTGTACTGGACTTTAACCGAGCTTGATCTCATGCTCTTTCCGGGAAACTTCAGTTTGAATCACATCATTTAAATGATTTTGAATTAACTTAAGTTTGAATGAGTGTAATATAAAATTGTCTCAGAATCAAATTTATTAAATAGATGCTTGCAATTAATAAAATATGGAGTTACAACAGAATTCAGAAAAAAATTCCAGCTTTTTATACTTAAGCTGTTCTGCACACAGTCAAGATGGACTTACATTAAAAATTGATGACGTGTGTATTTACGAATGTTATTTAGTTAATTGAACTTCCTACAGAAAAGAACAAAACCAAAACCGCGCTTGGAGCTTCAAAACCAAGCTCACAGGCTGCTATTGTCATTCGGTTTCCAATTAGCCTCGTGTCTACAAACTTCTAATTTATGCCTTGGTGCTTGTCCAATCAACATCAAAACAAAGCCCGGCATCCACAACTGTCTATTGACACATGTCAGAACGTCCTGTTGTCTGTGCCATCTCCATAATAGTGACATTTGAAACCAGCGTTCATTTAATAACTTACTATGTGTTACATGCTATTGTACCTATCTGAAATTGATATTCAATAAGTATTCACATTACTTATTTATCCAACGGTAATGCTTTTTATATAAATCAACGTAGAGTTACCTACAGTAATTTCACTAAAGGTTTTAATTTATCTAGATAAAATCAAAACTCGAGTGCGATTTAATTGACCATTACACGATTATAAAACTGTATATAAAGATTGGAAGAAATGAAGTATACAATAAAATATGAATTGACTTACTAAATTATTAAACTGTCTTCAAAATATGTTATTCTACCATCTAATCATTACAAATATTCTGCTAGACGGCAGTAGTGTGTTACGATTAGCTGTTCTCTTGTTAGCAGTTGTGGCAACTATACAATCTTCATTGAATTCTATGGACGATTACTAGTCAAGAAGGCTTTGTCGATTCAGTTTCATTTTTATTAAAACAGTTGCATTTCACTTCAGTTATCAATATATATTAAACAATCTCTGATCCGTGACTATCCATAATCTCATACAGTAGAAGCTATGACATAAGCTAAATGATATACTAAACAAGATAAATGATGGAAAAGTTTAAATTAAGGATGATGAAATAAACATGAATCATTTTAAAGGGCACAGTTATTGAAAGTACAATGTTGGCAAACAAAGAAACAAATGCTAGGAGGATGATAAAAATTCTAGGATAAGCAGCCATGATTAATTGAAACACGTAGTTCCGTACCGTTTTATTGGTCAAAAGTAGTATGACCTAGTAAAAGTGTATACAGAGCAAAATTATTAGAGAGTTGAGGGAATTAAATTTAAAAAAATGATTTAATTTCTTTCGTCGTCAATGAGAATAGACTAAATGTTACCACAGTGCACCATCGATAATTTACTCGTATTTACCTGTATGAAAAAAATATATTTTTATTCCGCTTTATCCACTTTTAGAAACATTTGCTTCTGATTTAAAATTTTATTAATTTAGAGAACACGAGTAAATATAGTACATTTTATCAGCAATATATAAGCGTCTTTATTTTGAGAATGGCAATTGTATAATAACGAATCGTGGATAAAATGATCTGTTCACATTTTATGTCATTCATTTCATTAATATTTTTCTGCCTAAAGGCAGGTCCTTCATTGCAAACCTAGCATTCTCCAATCTTCACTCGTTTTCGCAGTTCTCTCAGTCTCTGTATGCGACCTAGAATTGAATCCGGGACTATGCACGCCTTAGCTAGTTTTTCTATCAACTGAACTACTTGGTCGCCAAAATTTTAAGTGTTTGTGCAGAAAAATAATAAATGTTGCCAGATCTGTGGTTTATAACAGTCTAGAGCTCAGAAACGCTTCTGAGCAAGTCACAGGATAAGGTATTAATCAAAATAATAATAATAATAATAATAATAATAATAATAATAATAATAATAATAATAATAATAATAATAATAATGAGAAACGACAGCCCATGAATGGCCATGACCGACTAGCCGGCTGCTGGCCTCACGTCCACAAGCCGAAGATCATCCAATTAGAATGGAGATATCGTGTCGTTAGCACGATGATTCCCCCAGCCCCAGTCAACATTTATCCGCAACATTAAACATCTGATATTAATGATTGGTTATACTTTCCTTACAATTAAATAAGAGATATGAACGGAGTTGGCGAATTTTGCGTTTAACGAGGTCTTTGAAATTCCATTAATTTATGGAGAAACGAGGGCAAAACTTCAAGAGAACTTTCCGCAGTCTCGGCTTTCTGAACACTCAACGTTTGTTGCTGTTGCCCAAATATTCACATTGAAATGGGATGTGTGATCTGATCAGTGGTTGTTAAACATTCTACAAACGTGACATATCGTTACAGTAACGACAAATAGCTGCAAAGTAGAAAACTTTATTAATTTTATGTAACGAACTGTGCTATATCACTTGTAATAGTTTGGAAGTTAAAATTTTTTTATGATCGACCATGCCAAAATGTAGTAATTATACACCTGGTAGCAGTCCTTTAATGCATGTCATTAAAGTACACCTACTCATTAAAGTACAGGTGTTTTCAGCCAATGACAACTCAGCTTACAGGTGTTCAGCCAATGACAAGTCAGCTTTGTACCGTTATAAAACCGCAAGTATCGATTATTCTCGGACATGCAATCGAAAGAGAATTAGCGAAAAGTCACGAGGCTGGAAATCCAATACTGTCGCAGAAGGTTATGTTCTGTTACTATAATAATTAGCATTAATTGTAAATAATATTCAAATAAATTAAATTTGTCATCTCGTCTTTCAATGTCGAATTCAATAATCAAGGTTATATCAAGTTTAACGCGATTACATCAAGGTCAATGACATTATTGTTCCTCGGAAAAAATGAATACTTTCGCGTCTGCGCACATCTCACAATTCACGACCTAGAACAATGTCACTTCCGATCTTGTCAGATACAAATAAAATGTATACATCTGAATAATTTCAAGTTAGAAATATGGTCGAGCATAAAAAGTCGTATGAAACTCGCCTATAATGGTAATTATGAAGCTCGTATGAAAATTATGAAACTCGCTTGCGCTCGTTTCATAAACATCCCTACTCGCTTCTTAATTACTATCATTATAGGCTCGTTGCATAATGTACTATTTCAGTTTGTGTAACCACAAGTAAAGGCATTACCTATGTAATTATGTAACTAGTATGGTATGGAATCACAATTTTAAAATATTGCAGAACAAAATAAAGTTAAGATGCGCACACACTGTGCTATGGGAATAAAATCTGCTGTGTCCTTGTAGAATTCGAACTAACGTCCGCCAGACTGGGAACAAAAATTGTTGGCCTACCATTAGAGCAACAGGGGACTGCAAAAGGGCACCATAACAGACGTTTATTTTGAAAGACAGTAGAAACGTGCGTGTGTTTAGTCGACTTCTTTTTATAACAAATACGCATTAGCCGTGACGAAATCAATATTGATGTACCCTTGGGCTTGAGAAAGAAGTTATTAATGAGTTGTAAGCTGTTTGCCCGTTACTATACTGCCCGAGAGTGTTTATACATTATATTCTTTGTGACATTCATATCGAGCAATATTCCCAAGGAATATAAACTTGATAACAATGTAAAGAAATTTTGCAATAGAGTTGTTGAAAGGAGTTACTACTTTCTTACGACTTTATTTAGTATTTCTTAAGCGGGCCCAATTGTGTCGGTCATTTTTCTTGCTTCTTGGTTTGCTTATTATGAAAGCATACACAATTTGTGGTTATCGTAGCATCTACAAGATCCTTGTGTCACAGTCTAGAATATACAGTCACGAAACTTGAGTTGTGAGGGTGCTAGAAACAATAGATTGTACCGGTACTATTTTCCATCGTCTCTAATAAGGCGATATTAGCGATCCTAGTGGTTAGCAACTATTTTTGGATGCATATTTACTACGTATTGAGCTACGTGACTGTATATACTAGACTGTGGTTCTACTGTAGTGTATTCTTTCTAAATTATCACCTCATCGTTTCTGCATAACCTTAGTAGTTTACAGAAGACGTTAAAAAGTTTCAGTTACATCACAAGTAGGATAAATACACCAGGAATGAATGAATGAATGAATGAATGAATGAATGAATGAGGGAGAAAAGAGGAATTATGAATTCAAAGGCACACGATGATAATCGCGACCTTGCAAGGTTTTTTGGGACTCTTCTTAACCTTTATGCAAGCTCCTAGTCCAAGGACTACTTGTCTCTCTTCGTCCACACCCTCTTTTTTTTATAACAGACTACAGTACTCAACGACAGAATAGTTAGATCTTACCTGTCTTTAGGTATATATTTTCTAACTCATTTCTCACAGAAAGTAGAAATAAATTATATAAAGTCTAAATCTCAACTGAGTAGCAGCAACTTAGCTTGAAGTAAACCTCTGCGGTGGCTGAGTGGCTAGATCTTAAGCCTGTCACACAGGCTGCCCGGGTTCCAAATTAACATGGGAACCACATATAAATAATTATGTAGCCTAAGTGCTAGACTATCGAGGGTGATATATTTGTTAAGACGATTAAAAATCTTGGCATTTAAGCAATTTCTTAAGAACGCTTATTCTGGATTTTTAATAGCATATGGTATTCAAATTTTGGAATATAATTATATAAGTAGAGTACTTAAATTATAAAAGAAGGCTATCCATAGGGATCAGTGATTCATACTTTGATGCACATTGTAAGCCTTTGTTTATTGGTGAAGGTATACTTACCGTAGTAAAAAAATTAAATTATGGTTTATGTAACGACGCTCGCAACTGCAGAGGTTACATCAGCGTCGTCGGTGTGCCGGAATTATTTGTCCCGCGGGAGTTCTTTTACATGCCAGTAAATCTACTGACATGAGCCTGTTGCATTTAAACACGCTTACAGCTCATGCATTTTGTCAAGACACTCGCGACGGGCAGTAGGGAAACAATGTTTCTGTGGAGAGGGTAGGAGTAGAAGGGAAGGTCGGGCGTGTGTCTACCGAGTTTAAGCCAAAGGCTAATCCATTTCTCTATAATTCGTTTCTATGAAAACTATGTATGTGTCAGTGTTATATTCTCTGTGTTTTTCTATTAGCTGAGTGAGAGTAAATACAGTCTATACATGACCTATTCTTCTTGAATTCATGCTTCAGCAATTGCACTTAGTCGTCGATATAACCTCACTGTAAATTTTGTAGTATGTACAGTAGTGGAAAAAAAACCGGCCCTTGTAGCTATTTCAGAGCCTTGTTCACTCCAGAGCACGATAGACTGGTAGCTGAGACTTTCGTGGTTCGAATCCTGCCTGGGAAAGGAAACATCTTTTCTTTTCTTTTTATTCCTTATTCAAATTTATTCCCAATACTTTTCGATTGCAGCAATATTTTACTACTTAATTAACTTATTATTCCCAAAACATTAATTTTACCAGAAATTTTAATTCCACTTTGTTTTGTTTGCAGTTTGATTTCTAACTCATACTTTAATATTACCACCAATGACTTTATTAAATTTTAATTTATCATTCTCTGTTCATTACGGTATTTCTGATATTTCTGTAAATCCATTGTTATAAGAACAATATTTTGAATGAATTAATGTTGTATAGTTTTTGCCATATCTCTTTTTCATTTGAGCAATTGACATTTCTGGAATAGAGAATTCCCTTAAACCCTGCAATAAGACCGTCCACAAAGTTGTGTCTTATCAAATCCATCAAAGTACTTGAGTCCTCCTTCATAGCGCTTTACATGTTAAGCATTCCTCGTTACATCGCGTATTGATTTCTTGATTCCCACCTCCTTGCGACATCTGAGATGTCACCTCTATATTAACCCCAGCTTCCTCCGCTTCATCCGCCGATTCCCTTCAACCTGTGCCGCGGAGGATGGGAGTGTTTTCACCACGAAGTCAATAAATGTTGACGAGCAGGTCACGTGTCAAGGTTTCGTGACAAGTGCCGTAGTTATCTCAACTGAATTCCTGCCCCCCCCCCATCACAACACTCAACAGCAAAGCCCCCTTCTTTAGTAATACTCGGAATGTTGACGCCACGGTTATGAACCAAATAGGTAACTATCCATTGTCATCACTAGGCTTGTAATGTTGGAGACCGATTACAAATTTTGACTGTAGCATGGTACAAAGGCCGGGGACGGGAGCTAGTACGAGGAGATTGACTAGGTTCTGCTTTCGATTAAATAATGAATTAGAGATGAATAAAAAAATCTGGAATAGTTTTTTTGAAACTGTTTCACAATTGAAACTGTTTCGTATACGAAACAGTTTCGTGAAATAACCTGTTCCAATTGTTCCAAGAGTGTTACACTGCTTCAGTGATCACTTCAACGTTCCACATGGTTCCAAGAGATAAACAGATCAATTTCTAAACAGCTTCCCTGTTAAGGCCCATTCACAATGAAAATTAAACATAACCGTAACATAAACACAGAAGTTTGCGCCCAGGCTACCAAATGGGATCATTCACAATGATTCACATAAGCATTGACATAAACATTACCGTAAGACGTTAACATGAAACTTTCATCCTTATGCTTACGTGATTTGCAAACAGAACACAATCGTGCAGCGCTGACGTATACTACAGAATATGAGGAAATGGCGTCGTTGTTATGTTTCCTTGGTTACCAAGTATGTTTGCTGTTATGTTTATGTTCCCATCGTGAATGATCTTGATTTTACCGTAACGTTTATATTCTTAAGTTAACGCTTACGTTATGTTTAATTTCCATTGTGAATTAGCCTTTACTTTGCTGTCTACAAAGACCACGTGTAGCGTTATCATCGACTTCCAATCGAAAGAAAATATGATATCGATGTTCCACAGTGCCTTCGTGTAACAGTAGCCTATGGAGGACAGCGCAATTTAATTGTACGAATCAAATTCCCTAATAAATCTGATATTCATTTTATTATTATTAGCCGCCCATAGATGGAGAATATGTTCATGGTGCCTAAACATAGTGCTAATTATTAATATACCGCGAAAATATTATCGGCTAATGTCTTATCTTATTAAACTCTCCTAGGTTACATGCGTTATTTTTACTAAAATCTATTCATTTTGAAATTGTAGTTATTTACTGCACTCTTTAACAGTAACCTACAAAAATGACTTTCGTCGTTATAATGCACTGAACAGCCGATTTAAAGACAATTCAAAGGCTTTGAAACATGTTCCTTAAGCAGATGAGAAGTTGGAACAATTGGCACTGATGTTACAAACTCTTCTTTGAAATTGTTATTTTGGAACAGCTTCGTTCTTGAAACAGTTACAGTCGAAACTGTTTCATAAAAAGAACAGTTTATCCCATCTCTGTAATAATAATAATAATAATAATAATAATAATAATAATAATAATAATAATAATAATAATGATTTATTTAACCTGGCAGAGTTAAGGCCAAACGGCCTTCTCTAACACTCAACCAGAAGTAAAAACTGCGTTACAAAAACACTACAGATTTACAAAGTACACTACAATTTTACACACAAAACTGAATAAGATAATAATAATAAAATGTAAACAACAAGTAAGAAGAAATCAGACATAATATATAACATAGAGAAGGAAAGAAAAAAGCATAATAAAATGTGAACAGCAGGTCAAAAATAAATGAGGCATACAAAGTATAAAAAATAAGAAAATTATTGATAATAATAATAATAATATTAATAATAATAATAAATAAGAATAGCAATAATAATAATGATAATAATATAATAATAACAGGTCCAATAGTAATAATAATACTAATAGTAGTAATAAAATAGTGCAGTACAAAGCATACAATGAATATAATATTTTTAAGTACACAAAGTAAGGAAAATTATGTTTATATATAGCTCAACTTATCACATTAGAGATATACCATTATCGGAAAATATGAAAACAAAAATATAAAATAAGTTAAATATCACTAGAACATAAAAAAAAAGTGAATACGTGGAAACATGCAATACAACACTTGTCATAATAGTAAGTTAGTTTGGCAACTCGTCATAAGATAATTTTCTAACTTGGATTTGAAAGATTTCAATGTTCGGCAGCCCTTGACTTCAGGCGGCAGAGAGTTCCAGTGACAACAGTGAAAGATGAGGAATACAGAGATGATGTGTGAAGTGGAATTTCTAGCGTGTTATCGCGTTGTGATAGAGTATTAATATTATGATAGCGAGAGAGAGTATGAAAACGAGCGAATAAATAATAGGGGGATGAAGTGTGCATAATTCGATATAGGAGAGAAAGTGAGTGCAGATTTCTCCTCTCATGTAACCTAAGCCATGATAACTTCTCGAAAGAAGCTGAGATATGATCATAGTATCGAACATTACAAATGAAGCGGAAGCACGCGTTATGAATACGCTGTAGTTTCTGGGCGGAATCAATCCTGAGATCACTGAACAAAACGTCGCAATAATCGAAGTGAGGTAGAATGAGTGTCTGTACCAGCGTCTGTTTTAATTTAGATGGATAATGATACAATCTTTTTAGTGAATAGAGAATAGAGAATGCCTTCTTACATGTATATTTAATATGCGTATCCCAACTAAGATTAGATTCGAAATGCACTCCGAGATTTTTTACGATAGAGCTAAACGGGATGATTGTTTTATTCAGTTTCACAGGTGGAATATTCAGGTCATTGACTTCAGGAATTAATATACGGTTCGCGAACAGAATACCCTGTGATTTACATGCGTTTAGGTTAAGCCCAAATTGTTGAGACCAGGAAGAGATGGAATCAAGATCTTCATTAAGACTATTAATGCTATCATTTAGTGCATCAGGACGCACTGAAATATACAATTGAACGTCGTCTGCATATATTTGATATCTGCAGTGCTTAAATGATTTAGAAATTCCATTTACATAAATAGAGAAGAGCAAGGGGCCTAATACTGACCCCTGAGGAACTCCTGTATCTACAGTACGCCAGGATGAGAAACGATTATTAGATATGACACGCTGCTGGCGGCCAGTAAGGTAGGAGTACATCCAGGTGATAGCACTATCAGAAAGGTGTAGCGTTTGTAGTTTAGTCAATAGTAGATCGAAGTCAACAGAATCAAAGGCTTTGCTATAGTCCAATAAAACTAGTACAGTAGCCGTCGTTTATCAATGGCTACGCGTATGTCCTCAGTAACATTCAACAAAGCAGTAGAAGTGCTATGGCCATTTCTGAATCCTGATTGTAAAGGGTCTAAAAGAATAAATTTTATTAGGTAGTCTGACAACTGCTTATGAATGATGTGTTCCAGGGCTTTGGATAAAACGGGAAGAATGGAGATTGGCCTATAGTCTTTTGCAGAAGTAGGTGAATTTACTTTAGGAAGTGGGCGTACCAAAGCTGTTTTCCAGAGTTGCGGATAAACAGACGTGATAATTGAAGAATTGAAAATATGGGTTATTACAGGAAGCACGATATCAACTAACTTACTGATAAAGACTATGCTTATGTTATCAGAGCCTTGTGCTTTAGATTTAATGCTTTTAAGAGCCCTTCTTACTTCAGAATCAGTAATGTGCGAGAAGAAAAATTTTTCGCGAGGAGGAGGAGGATTAGCTAGGAGAGTATTAATTTTATTTAGTTTTGACTGTTTTTCAGGTCGTATAGTGGGAGGTGAGGTAAAGTATTCATTGAGTTTATCAAGTGGTATGTTTATAACTTCAGCTTCTGATGCTTTCTTCCCTACTTCCATATCACGTAAGTTATTCCAAAGACACCGCGGGGGAATGGACGGGTCGACGAGACTCAGGGCGTGACTGCGTTTAGCATTCCTAATGCTTTGTGTGGTTTTGTTTCTAAGTTTTTTGTAGTTGTTAAAGTTTTCGGCAGATTTGTTGTGTCTGTACTTCCGGAAAGCAGCGTCACGTGACGTCATAAGATTACGAATACTGTCATTCAGCCATGGGGCGGGTCGGTGGGTGACACGTCTCTTCTTTAAAGGTGCATGTTTGTCGAATAATTGTATTATCATGTCATTAAAGGTGGCAACTTTTCAGTCAATTGTGATTAAATTAAAAATAGTATGCCATGGCATTTGTTAGGCGTCAGAAGTTAGTTGGTCGTTGTCAATGCCTTTTAGATCTCTGTAAGTAAGTAGCTTAGCTGCATTTTTTGGGCACTGAAGAGAGTACTCGGCAAAAATAAGATCATGACCAGATATTCCCGGAACTGGTAACTGTCCTGAAGTTAGAATTCTATCAGAATTATTCGTAATGACTAGGTCAATTAAAGTATCGGAAGTAGGTGTGTGGTGGGTAGGATTGAGTGGAAGAATTGTTAGATTGAATGTTTCGAACAAATTACGGAGTTGATTAGTCCCATTTGATCTGACAGCCAGAAGATTTATATTGAAATCCCCCATAACTAAGACATGTTCATATTGCGGTAAAAGATCGGCTAACGGGCTTTCTAAATCGGATAAATGTCCAGCTTTGGGAGGCTTATAAATAACTGCTAAGAGACATTTATGAAGACTTGCTTGTATTTCTACGAACAAATATTCGGGTCGTAATGCATCGCCTTGTGATTTTAGAATAATTTTAGGGTGCAGATCATTCCTAATACATGCGCAAACTCCACCCCCTCGTTTGTATAATCTGTCATTTCTACATAAAGTATAGCCGTTTAAGTGAATGAGTGAGGAAGACAATGAGGGTTTTAGCCACGTCTCGCTAACAAGAATACATTGGAATCTATATTAGTGAAAATAGAAGAGAATTCCTGGAAGTGAGGAATAATGCTTTGACAATTCAAGTGTGCTACTTTCAAAGATTTGGGGTCAGGTGAAAAAGACTGCTTTAACAGCTGAGAGGTAGATAATACAGGGGTTGGGGAGGATGACAGACAAGTGGATAGAGTTGTGGGAACAGGTTGTCGACAGTGAAGAGGGTCGGGGAGGCTAGACGCGCCATCAGCCTGAGGGCATGCCACAGAAAGCGGGACGATATAGGCAATAGTGCCAACCTAACTAAAAATAGAGTAAATTTACTGAGGTGATGTAATGCAACTAAATATAGTATTACTACAATAATTAAATAATTAGTATTAAATTATTAAACTATTACTTTCTTAGTATAACAAACAACTTATGAGGAGTTGCCTTGACTTACTAATTATGTAACTCGGCCATACGGGTGATTCTTCTTCGCCGCTTTTACAATGATGACGCAGTCTTGAGTCACACGTTGGTTTGTCCAAATTTAGTGATCGCTTCGCGTAAGATGTTGTGGCGAGTGAATGAGTGGATTAATTAATTAATTAATTAATTAATATTAGTAATACATACGTTGTTTCTACTATTATTTTCTTTATTTTGGAAAAATATGCGAAAAATTGTAAAAAGAAAATTTTTTTTATTTTTCCTTCTGGTGCCAGTGCGTTTTCACACTTCTCAAATTGCTTGAAAAAAAATCATCACTACAATAAACGTGTTGGTTTAGCATGCATAAATTATTCCATCGTTATAAATGTAGAATTTTTTACAGTAACAAAATATTTCATTAAAATCATAACTCGAAAAGTAAATGTCATCATTCTAATTTCTTTGCGTTGATAGACATCTCACAGTCCAAATAATTGACAAAATGTTCATGAGAAAAATAGAAACAAAAATATAGGACCAGGAAATAATTATATGAAATTTGCTCATGGTCTTAAACTTTTGTTAAGTACTGTACGTCGTATGCTTTCTAAAGGAACCTCTTCCAATGTTACAGTGCCAAATACGGATGTTGGGACTACTCATCAACAAGACCTCACATATCTTACTCCTCTCTCCATATTTCATGTCGCAGCAGAACTCCATTCCCCTTAGTATAGCCCCCACTGTTTGTATTAACACGGAAGCATGTTACAAACCTGATTCACAGTATAACACATAATTTTGTGCAATTAAATATATAAACTGATGATAATTCGGCTCAAGTTCATATAACTTTTTACTCAAAATTACCTATAAAATCATTCCTAAAGCGCTGGTAATACTTAATGAATCACCATCTATAAATCATCTATGAGGAACGGCAGATCACCATCAAGGGTGTGGTATGCGGAATTGAAGACACGCAACTCATTCCATTACGGGTGCACAAAGGATCCTTTTGGATTGAAGAGCTTAGGGATTTTCCGTGCTCCGTATATCTCTATGCCTCTATCCCCTAATGAGGATGTAGGCTTAGTCGGATGAGTGAAACTCAATTGGTGGATCTTCAGTTTAAAGATATTCTAGAAATGTCTCAGGCAGGTCCAGATTTAATTTACATTGCCTGTGGCGATGTGTAAAAGAATGGACGGAAAGCGCAATAAATGTTTTGTGAAGCGAATATAGATCAATAGTATGTAATTTGAGTGCATGTTGGCAATTAAGTTGATTCCAACATGAATCAAGTCGGCTCGGCCTTCTTGACATGTTGCCGACATTATGAGGCGGAGATGCACGACAGTTGTCGAGCAATGTTTCGACAAATAGCATTACGTGCTATTAACTACATACGGAAGAAATTAATTACCATGTAGATGGGAGTGTCCGGTTCATAAAAACTCATCATGAGTTGCAGCCAGATTAAACAATGCTATAAAATACTCGTATACACCGTCACATTGAGTAGTAGGCCTGCTTCATTCGACATACAGTATGCGAAAGTTAAATTTACTATATTTATTTATTCATTTATTTATTTATTCATATATATATTTATTTATTTATTCATTTATTTATTTATTCATTTATTTATTTATTTATTTATTTATTTATTCATTTATTTATTTATTTATTCATTTATTTATTTATTTATTCATTTATTTATTTATTTATTCATTTATTTATTTATTTATTCATATATTTATTTATTTATGTAGTCATTTATTTATTTATTTATTTATTTATTTATTCATTCATTCATTCATTTATTTATTTATTCATTTATTCATTTATTTATTCATTCATTCATTTATTTATTCATTCATTCATTCATTTATTTATTTATTCATTTATTCATTCATTCATTCATTTATTTATTTATTCATTTATTTATGTATTTATTTATTTATATATTCATTTATGTATTTATTTATTAATTTTTGTATTTATTTATTCATTTATTTATCTATTTATTTAATTATTTATTTACTTATTTATTTATTTACTTATTTATTTATTTACTTATTTCCTTATTTATTTATTTATTCATTCATTCATTCATTTATTCATTTATGTATTTATTTACTTATTTACTCACTTATTTATTTATTTAATTATTTATTTATTTATTTCCTTATTTATTTATTTATTTATTTATTCACTCATTTATTTATTTATTTATTTATTTATTCACTCATTTATTTATTTATTTATTTATTTTATATATTTATTTTATATATATATATATATATTTATTTATATATTCATTTATTCATTCATCCATCCATCCACTCATCCATCCATTCATCTATTCATTTATTCATTCATTCATTTATAGTTAAGGCCATGAAACCTTCTCTTCCACACTACCAGAAGTGAAATATATGGGTACATTGAAACGGTAACAAAAGTAGTAATATTAATAGTAATACTCGTTAATGTAAGTCATTATCATGGACGTTAAAGAGCTTACATATAATCAAGTATTGACTAAACATGTTAGATAATTAAGTAATTTACAATTTTTATCCTAATTCTACTTTATAATAGGCCTAAATGACAGTTTATACAAACACACAGAATAACCTACAAAAATCGACAAACACTCGCAAATCAATGCCATGTAAAAGTATGTAATCCTTAATTTTTAATTTAAGTTTATTAACCGTTCGGCAATCCCTGAAATGACGAGATAAGGAGTTCCATAGGCGACAAACTGACACTGTGAAAGAGGGTGAATAGACAGAGGTAAGGCAGGGGTCGTCAGCACGGAGCACGCTGGGGCTAGCCTCTCTTAACCGCGGAAAACGCGGTGCACTATAGTGCTCTCGTAGCTGCTAGCGGGTATGCTCTCTATCTCTCCCTGTTGCACGACAGTGCACACGGGACGGCACAGCGTACCCATTGCACATTTCAGGAGTGGGTAATGAGGCCTGATGGTGATTCCGTAACGGTGTAAGATATTCAAAGCGAGTTCTCGGATATTTTGGAGTAGAAGTGAGTAATCTTCTAAACCAGGTATGCTCAAAATTGTAAAAACGCCGATTACACGGATGATGCTGCACTGCATAACACACACAGTGTACGGACTGGGCTCCGCAACTACATTGCAGCACCGCCCGTGTCATGGCTCTCATATTCTAATAAATACGGGTAATAAACTGAACTTGAAAAAGGAAGGAGTATACACTAATATTCAGTTATTGCATTATTATTTTATTATGTTTAATATAGTTATGATATTAGCCTATATCATATGTAGTGTTATTTTCATATTCCACCATACATTGCGGTCTATTCAACATGTGTATTCTTTTCTGCAAATAATTGGAAATCTATTTCCAACGAAATTACTGCAATGCGCAGCTGGCTCAAAAGATGCTCATCTGTTGATAGGGATCTATGTTTCGATTTAGCAACCTTCATTCTCGAAAATAATTTTATTGTTCGCACACATACTGTATGTCGAGGCGAAGGTAGCTAACATAGTGGCAGCGAATAAGCTGATCTCGGGATATTTCCTTTTGTTCATTTTTTTAACACTTCTATTCTTGTGAAGTCATATTCTCTGCATTTCTGAATTCTACGTCACTTTGCAAATCAATTAACGCGTCCTGGAACTGCACTCTCACGGACAGTACAATTACTATGAAAGGATTGACAAAAAGATTAATATCACTCTCCATACATCTAAAAACCACTAAATCTATGTTCTGTGAATTCACATTTGAGCTGTTCCAGTACGGAGATACAATTAACTATATTTTATTCAGGCACTAATTGTTCGACTTTCTTCAATGTCTGACCTTTCATGAAGTGCTTTCAATTCTTGAAACTGTAGTGCACGTTGTACCCCTGAAAAAATTATTTTATCATAACATGTATTTCTTTTGGAATAAAATACAACAATAATAATAATAATAATAATAATAATACTAATAATAATAATAATAATAATAATAATAATAATAATAATAATAATAATTAATAATAATAACGTTGATATATGAATACATATTACAGAAAACAGTTTCCCTGTTACTTCGACATTGTTCTGTGTAACAGAGCCTATAATGTCGTTTTATGTTGCCGTAGTATTCCTGACAGTACCTTACAACATAGTAAACAGTTCTCGTTTTCACCGAACGCACAACAAAAATTGTCTTCCTCCCACGTTATACGGAATGATCATTTTCTTACATAAGCTTTTGACTGTGTCATTGTCTAGCAATGTTCGTACGTTTACTAAGAACTTGAGCTGCCTTCCGCAGTCATCCGTCGAGCTTCGAACGAGGAACAGCACGCTCTACATTCGAAGTTTGTGATTACAGAACGTAATCGCGAGTCAGAGAATGAGCATACCTGTTCTAAACAGAAGAGATAAAGCATTTGCTGTTCTTTGCTCCTTTAGGCGAACTCATGAAAGAGCTTCTAAAGATGGTTATAATATGGTCAATCTACGAGTATTGCAGATGAAGCGAACACACACATTATGAGCACGATGTTTTCTTTCAGTTAAATTGACAGTTATATTTGTCAAGAGAGAATCGCAGCAAACAAAATGGGGCATCACTAGCGATTGAACAAGGTTTCTTTTTATGGAAAGAGACAGACAGTTTCGCTAATGATTTTCAGAGTGGAGCAATTAAAATACTTTCTTACAGATGTGAGTTACTTGACTATTCCAATTTAGATCTCTGTCCATTAATAATCCAAGATTTTTACAGTGTCGCTATACTTAATAAACGACCCATTTATTGACAGTCTTGGTATGGTTTCGTCTTTAATTGTACTGAGCAAGCGCTGATTCCCAGTATAATTGTCTGCGATTTTCCTGGGTTTAACCACAGTCTAGTATATACATTCACGAAGCTCAATATATAGTAAATATGCATCCATAGACTAGTTGCTAACCACTAGGATCGCTAATATCGCCTCATTACACTCAATGCGAAATAGTACCGACACAGTCTATTGTTCCTAGCACCCTCACAACTCAAGCTTCGTGAGTGTATATATTAGACTGTGGTATAACCTCAATCCAAACTTAATTTACGTAGGTTCTAGACTTAAAAGGGCCTTAGAATAACATCATTGTATAGAGCACATCTAGGTCAGAAAGCATGGGTAGACATAACGGCTCGGTTAGAAAAGCCAACGTACTATGGTAGCAACGATCATGATTTTAAAATCAAATGTAGGAAACAGAAAACGGATGTAGGAAAATTCTCATTTTTAAATAGAACTATAAATGATTGGAATGAACTACCTGCAGCGGTCTTTGAGGGCTGTCCTTCCTTAAGGAGATTCAAGAATAACTTAAAAAGTCGTGTATAAAGTGCAAATTAAAATTAAAGTGACATTTAACATTTAATTTTTTAAGGTGACATGTATTTATTTAGCCTGGCGAGTTACTTCCTTGGTTTGAATTATAAATTATTTAAAAATAGCGTGTAAGAGGGCCTTAGACTAGAAATGTTTAGCTTAAATGTAGTTCTATTTATAAGTATGCATAAGGGTGTAATTATTTGACTTATTTGAACTGTTGTATCAGTGAAGCGAGGTGAGTCAGTGAAGTTATGGTTTTACAGTGCAGTGAATAGTTCCGATCAGTGATAATTTATAGCGTCAATGAAATGTGTTCTATAGTGTCAGTGAAATGTGTCCTAAAGCGTCAGTGAAATGCGTCATAGTGCCACTACAGTGAGTGAGATGAGAGTAAAGTGAAAGAGTGTTGAAGCTTATGTAGGGCCTATACATATGTAGATTGTATTGTAAAATGAGGTATTTTATGTTTTATTATTAATTGTAATTATTGTGTTAAATTGCATTATGTATTCTTATTGTATTGTGTATATAATTGTATTGTGTATTGTAAATTTTATTGTGTATTGTTTATATTGTGTATACCACTACCACCGGGTGCTTGCCCACTTGCAGTGTAAATAAATACATACAATTCACTTCACTTACCTTTCTTCCCACCACAATCTGAACACACGCTCTCGCCATGAAACAATACTAACAATACCATCCCACCGCACCTCCTCATACTCATCCTCTTTCACAATAGCCCTGCCAAAACTCTGGAATTCGTTACCTGCTAGCATCAGGGACTGTCGAAATGAAATTGAATTCAAACGCAAACTTACTAGGCAGTTGGTCAGTAATTGAGACTCGTTCAGACATGGTTTCTTGTAAATACTTCTCTTAATCTATCACAAAATATTTCAATATCCGGTAATTTCATCACTATAGACTTTTGTTATTGTTGGTTTAATTTGTAATTCAGTAAATACAATAATATTCTTTGTTCTTAACTTCTATTATAAAATGTCTAGCTTTCATTAATCAGGTAATTTTGTCGTACTTTAATTTTTATTGTAATTGTAATTGTAAATTTAATATTAATTGTAATTTTATTGTTCATATTATAGTTGCAATCCCCTGGTAGAGGGGCAGAGAAGGCCTGACGGCCTTATCTCTACCAGGTTAAATAAATAAATACTACTAATACTACAATTGAAGTGGAAAAATATAGTAATAATGGCTGAAATTTCCGATTCGATTCCTGGCAGTAGATTAGAGGTAGGCATGCTTCTAAAAGGTCAGAAACAGTCAATCTCATGACATTAATAATATCAGCTCGTTCTTCATATTTCCCTTTACAGCTTGGTACACTTGGTACACTTTTTTCATTTCTTCGGCATCTTATAGCTCAAACATTAGTATGTAAAGTGTTTAATACCGGAAGCTCCTTGTACTGGAAAAGAATACCACAGTGCACACGTTTCGAGTCAATGTTCTGCACGTTCCTGAACTTCAGTATAAGTAAATCCTACTTCAAGATGTACCAAAAGTTTCACAAGTAGTTATAAAGGCATTGAGGTTTGAAACAGACACGTACCGTAACAGAGAAGAAAGGGAAAATGACTAAAGAAGTGGAACAACAACACAGTACAAAAAACAAGCAAAAACCTCTTCCACAACCAAGTTTCCTGACGCAGTGTTTAAAAATAAGCACACTCCTCTTTCAGACAAAGAAGAGAAGAAAAAGAACAATCGGGAGAAAATTAAGGCCTGAGTGCGAAAGAGGGCAAGGCTAAATAGAGCCCCGAGCCCCACTGCATCCTAGCGCACAACAATTACCAGAGGAGTTCAATCTTACGCCCGGGCCGCAACCCCTTGGATCCGTCCCACAGATATTGAACTCCGGTGTTCAAAGGAAGCTACGTGAAGAGAATTTTCTGCATTACTCCAGTTTTTGTAGTATTGCAACGCCAAAAAGATGAGATTTTCGGTAAGGATTTTTGAATGTTTAATACCATTACTACAAAATTATTATGTTGACTACTGCACTTTTACTACGTCACACTACTTTTGACCAATAAAACGGTACGAAAGGACGTCTTTCAAGCAATCATGGCTGCTTATCGCAAAATTTTATCGCATCCCTATCATTTGTTTCATTTTATCGCTTCCCAATTTTTATCACTACCCTAGCATTTGTTTCTTTGTTTGCCAACATTTCAAACTGCACTGGTCTGGACAAAAAAAAAAAAAAAAAAAAAAAAAAAAAACAGGAAGTTACAAACCACTCCAGTCGATGCACAGCAGTTTCAAATATGACTCTCATTGGCATTCAAGAACAAGAATTAATAAAGTTCACTGGTCATAGCTATGCATCTTCCCTGAAACCCTATTTACAAATAAATGAAGAGCACCATTCGGAAATCCTGAATAAGCTGAGGAATACACCATGTACATCAACGAGTTCACTTCTCTTACGCACACGTCCAATATAACATCAACTGAACCACCAACCACTGAAACATTCAAATTTGAAAATTGTACTTTCAATAATTGTTTCTTTTAAAATTATTCATGTTTATTTTTTATTTCATCATCGTTAATTAAAACTTTTCTTGTTTATTTCATCATCCCTAATTAAAACTTTTCTAACGCTTGTTTATATTATTTAGGTTATGTTACAGCTTCTGCTATATGATATTATGGATAGTCACGTATCAGAGATTGTTTAATACTAAGATTTATTGAAAATCATCTGTCAAGTGCAAGTTGATTACTGGAATCCGGATGATTGAAGTGGAATGCAAATGTTTTAATAAAAATGAAACTGAATCAACAAAGCCTTCTTGACTAGTAACCGTCCACAGAGTTCAATGAAGATTCCATAGTTGGCATAACTGATAACAAGAAAACAGGTAATCATAACACACTACTGCCATCTACTGTGATATTTGTAATGTTGAGATGGTAAAATTACAATTGTAGACAGTTGTATTTTCGTAAGTCAATTAATATTTTATTGTAATGGAGTACTTTGTTACTTCTAATCTTTATATACTTTCTTCTAATCGTGTAATATTCAATTAAATCCCACTCAAGTTTTGATTTTCTCTAGATAAATCAAAACCTCTAGTGAGATTACTGTTGATAAGAAAACTACATCGTTTTCGGTGGTCTAGTGGTAGAATTAGAGCTTCACAGGTTCAAATTTGACCAGAAGTGGTGGATTTTAAAGTACAGTAGCTTAAAGCTGGGAGGCCAAGGTCATAAAAGCAGCAAGTCAAGAGTTGCGAAATATTTCTCAATATTTTAACTCAACAAAGACAAACTGTTTGAAATTGATGTTAGTAGATTTGTGTCAATCTATAGTATTGTGTTAGCTCAAACATTACAGTTCTATTTTTCTTTTCAATTCTTGAAAGCGAAAGTTTATCCTGATAAGAGCTAATTTTTTCAGTTGTAATGAGGATATTTTCATTTTTTCTCCTGCATGATTTTGTTAGCTGATTCCATATTTGGAATATATAGGCAAGAAAGCAACTTTATTTTATTAATCAACAACTATCACTGAGAAAATCGGCATATTCAGATTCTTCAGGAAACAAAAGTGGTTAAAGTTCTTTAAATTCATGAAACTTAACAGTACGCGACCACGTGATAACCACCTGAGAGGTGTAGATGGCTGTCATACCCAGGTTTCGATCCCAGACGGCAGACTTCTACGACACAGGGATACAAAAGTTGATCCTATGGATGACAAATGTCTCAATTCCTGTTGGCAATATGTTGAAAAAAAGTTCAGCAATTGCTGTATCTATTCCAATAAATCTGTCCATGAAATTTTATTTTCTTTCTGTAAACGATCCCATGGATGACAAATTTTTCAATTCCGGTGGCCAATATGTTGAAAAATAACTCAAAAATTGCTGTATCTGTTCCAATAAATCTGTCCATGAAATTGTATTTTCTTTCTGTAAACGATCCCAGGAAAACTTACTTTCTGGACGATTCTCATAATTGCGCTGGAGTGGCCAAAATTTGTATAAGTAGTCGTTTTTACATTATTAACATGGTGGAAGGAAAAATAAATTAACATTTTTATCTGCCCCCATGAGAATGTTTGCTTGTAAGTCTATAATTTTATTCTGGTCTGAACTTTTGTTCCTTTTTTATACTTGGTCGCCCAGTGTCCCAATTTCTTGTTATGCCGTCTCATTAAATATATTAACACATCTCACTACAGTACACCTACTACTTGTTTGAATATTAAATTAAATTTTAATTTCAATCATGTTTTATTTAACGACGCTCGCAACTGTCGAGGAGCCACCGGCGTGGCTCAGTCGGTTAAGGCGCTTGCCTGCCGGTCTGAAGTTGCGCTCGGGCGCGGGTTCAATCCCCACTGGTTGGACTTTTTCCGAGGTTTTCCCCAACCGTAAGGTGAATGCCAGGTAATCTGTGGCGAATCCTCGGCATCATCTCGCCAAATACCCTTTCGCTATCACCAATCTCATCGACGCTAAATAACCTCGTAGTTGATACAGCATCGTTAAATAACCAACTAAAAAAACTGCCGAGGTTATATCAGCGTCGCCGGTGTACCGGAATTTTATCCCATAGGAGTTCTTATACATGAACCTGTAGTATTTAAGCACACTTAAATGCCATCGACCTGGGCCGGGATCGAACCCGCAACCTCGGGCACAGAAGGTCAGTACTATACCGACTACGCCACCCAGGGCGACTTGAATATTAAATGTCCAGAATAAAATGAAAGTAAAGCTTTTCCTAACTCTGACAAAAAGGGAGGAAGAAGAAAAGAGGGGTGTAATGCAGATACAGAAAGAAAAAAGCAATAGAGAAAAACAAACAGTAACAGTGGAAAAGCGTGAGGTGGGAAATACGATGACGGTTTCCTTCTAACCATGGCAATGTGTATAGACTTCCCTGCAAATCGTAGCTGTAGTTTCCACATTGTGTATTGATGCGGAAGGAGAACAATAGCATGTTCTTTTCGTCACTCGCACGTAAGGATGATATTTGCTGATATATGTACTTACTTATATGAACCTGTCCGTGAATGCAAACATACATTTGGGCCACTGCTACAATTACTATTTCATAAATGCATTCCTAAACAAAGACAAGACGCAAGCAAAGAAACAATAACGTTTGTTACAGCTCTTTGTTTTTCTTATGGATGGTCTTGATACGTGACTACCTCGTTGTAATGTTTCAGCACCTAATGAGGTATTCGACCTAGCACTCTAATATTGTAATTGAGGTCATATTTACTAAGGGAACTCGTCTGTTGTCTTCCTATTGATCGAATTAATTGTCTCGAGCCAAGGATGATATCCAATAGACGGGCAGCCTAGATCATATATGTAATAGATAGGTCATCGCTATGTTAAAATCGTTTGCACTTTGGAGAGAACAACCGCCAGGATCGCCACCCGTCCGTCGTAAACGAACATGAGATGGCAGTACAGTCGCTAATGCAATTCAAATGGGAATTACGACGTGACTCTTTATGTAACAACTAAATGGCAGCGTAGTAAACCTGACAAAAGCTGTTAACGTCAAAGCCTATAAGGCCGACCTATCTGGGTATATATGATCTAGGCGGGCAGGAAAGAATTACTTGCACATCGGACATGGGTTTGAAAGTACGGCGGAACTGTGTGCAATTTTCCGATTTTAAAACTTTTGAGCAATTTGAATATAACTAGGAGAAGAAACCGTATCATTAACAGCAAATATATTCAGAACAGAGCCACCCGCAATACACGCTGCGAATAAGGCTCATAGCATTTTTACACAGTGTAGAAAACATAAACTTTAGTTCGAATCCAACTTAGACAGTTATTAGGCCTATTAAACTGCAACGTGTTCATAATGCGTGTGTTCGTCTCATTTTATTACGATCACATTTCACCTTCTTTCGATAAATTATTGTGGCTCAGGTTAAATGAGAGGAGAAAGTTACATTCCCTTTCTGTCTTATACCGAATTTTGCACATCTCTGCCCCCTCTTACTTATTTGTCCGATTCCACAATCTTTCTCGCTATCATAACTTAAATACTCGGTCACAATATGACAACACGCTAGAAATACCACTGCACACATCATCTCTTTATTCTTCGTCTTTCACTGTTGCTACTTCTCGTCACTGGAATTCTCTGCCGCCTGAAGTCAAGGGCTGCCGAACTTTAATGTCTTTTAAATGTAAATTAGAAAAATATCTTATGATGAGTTACCAGACATAACGCGTTGCAAATATTTAATGCAATGTATTCACTGTATTTATTTTTATTTTTTGTTTCTTATTTTTATTGTGTAACCATGTAAATTGTGTTTATTTATCACTTAACACCAATATGTATCCCACTGTGTTGTTTTATTATTATTATTATTATTATTATTATTATTATTATTATTATTATTATTATTATTATTAGTCTATTTTTTTATTATGTAGACATTTTATTCAATTGTTCTGGTTTAATTATGTGAATCCTACTTATATGTAATCTAATACTAACATGTATTCCAATATATTTATTTTTATTTTTACTGTAGGGGAGAATTGGTTAGTATCGGACATCGGATAATATCGGACAGTACGTTTCTTTCATCTACCACCAGATGGTAGTATCTGAATGACGACATGGTTACTTTTCTGTATGCGACATCACAGAAACGTAACCATGTCATTCAGGTACTATCATCTTGTGGTAGATGAAAGAAGCTCACTGTCCGATATTACCCGATGTCCGATACTACCCAACTCTCCCCTATACAATTTTTAATTGAATTATCGGCTTCTGTTTTTGTGTGATTCGTATTTGATTCTAACAACATTAATTTGTATTCCACTATGTTTATTTTTATTCTATGACGTAAATTTTTATGTAAGTACCTCTTTTGAACTCATTATGTACATAAATCGGTTCAGTATGTAATTACTTAATTCCGATCCAGTTTTTTTGCTCAACTATGTAACCAAGTTTTAATCCTGGTTGAGTGTAAGAGAAGGCCTTACGGCCTTAACTCTGCTAGATTAAATAAGGCCATTATTATTATTATTATTATTATTATTATTATTATTATTATTATTACTACTACTACTACTACTACTACTACTACTACTACTACTACTACTACTACTACTACTACTACTACTACTACTCCGGTGTTAATTTCATGTGTGTTATTGTAATTGGAGTACCGTAGTAGTATTCTATTTGACGACACTTTGAACTGCTGAGGTTAAACGGCTTTAAAATTGAACATGGGCGAGAAATCACTGAAATAATTTGTCTGGAGCCCTCTATCATGGGCGGGTTCTTTTTCGTGTCGCAAATCTACAACATGGGACCCACAGCTTCACTTGTCCTCCTCGGGAAGATATTGTATTTCAGCGTTCTTAAAACTTCGACTTCTGCAGAGTTTTTACCCAAATATTGAATCCAGCGGTGAGACCACCAAGGAAGACTTTTAGTTCGAGTCGTGGCATTGTTCCGAAGCCACATTACGAGAGTCTCATCTTGCAACCAACTACTACAGGCAGAGGAAGACAAAATAGTAAACGTTAGAGTTAATAGACACCTTGGATAGATGCTTAAAGCGGAGAAGAGAATAAATACAGAGTATGTTTGTGTAATAGCTACTTAGTGAACATATGTTGTATGCTAGTTGCAAGAAGTATCGTATTATTTATACCCCGCATTAAGTGATGAAGCACAGGAGCACTTGAACATCTCTCTCAACACTTCTACACTACCCGATGATGAACTGGAAGCGGCTGCTCCAATGCATATTGTATGTTTTGCCACAAAGTGAAATACTTGGCGTACACCTTGACCTTAAGTTGCAGGCCGCATATCATAAACCCGCAACAGACCAACAGACCTGGGTTTCCCGTCCGTCGTAAAAGCACGCTTTAGCGTCGTGAATAGGCGGGGAGGAATTGAATCGATATGTACAAGACAATGAACTATCATCGTATGAAGAAATATAGTACTAGAACTTTTCCATGTATTGTTTCTAAATTTACATAGAACTTCAACCCACAAACGACTTAAGAACATGGAGGTTTCGTATGTTTACAGTCTGAAATAAGACACAAGCTAATGATCGTTTTCATTGTCTGTTCTCACAGTCACTCTTATTCTACCGTTATTAACAAAGTTCGTCATCGTCAGTCCCTCTAACAGTTATTGTCAGGGGCTATGATCAAATATTTATCGTCAGCCAACATTTCAGGCATCATTGTCAATTACGAACATCAGTAGTCTCGTTTAGACTCTAATTTCAGTCGCTCTTTTCAGCTTCGATTTTAATCATAGTCAGCCAAAATCTCTATCTTCATCGGTAGTTGTTAGCACCAATTGAGTCGTCATAGTCAGTCACAATTTCAGTCATTATCGTCTGCAATAATTTCAGTTGTTGTTGTTGTTAGCCCCAATTTTTAAGTCGGTTCGAAAGGCTGAGGTAAAACAACACAAAGAAAGTATGTATTTTCTAAGGAAGTGTGCAAAGATTAATGATATATATACCTCTCTATCAAAAGTATATGTTTTTTTTAAGTCTTGTTCTGTGTGTTTTATCCAAGTCTGAGAGATTAAACCGGGTGAATAGAATGTAGAGTAAGCGCAACGCGGCAACCTGTGCTCTCGGCAGAGACGCTAATAGACTCCAGTTACACAAAGAACGTATTATCGGTCATACTCAGCGCAATATAGGTAATTCGAAACAAATTACACTCAAATTAAAAAGGAGAAGCTGAAACTATCTGCCTTCTTGTATGTTGCACCTGTTTAAGAAGAAAGGTTAGGTTCAGTTTCGTGTTGTGCACCTTATTTAAAGTCTAATCACATCCTGAATAGGTCGCCAGATCGTATAGGTTTAACTCAATAGTTTTGTTGCAATTTGAACAGAACTGCAAAATACACTCGTTTCGCGTGATAGACGTTGAAGTGATTTTCGGAATGTTCCAACCGATATCCAATGCCATTGAAATATTTCTCGGTGAGCACAGTACTTCGTGTTCTACGTTTCTTATCTGTAACACTTTCAGTCTGGCGGAATTTATTCAAAAGACCATGGACCATTTTACGATTTGAAATATAATCAGCAAGGAATCTTCCCCGAAAAAGCTTCGCGTCGAACAACACACCCAATTTTTTTAACACATAATTATCCTTTACAGAGAATCTCTGTGCCATTTTATAATAGGCCTACAATTTAATAATCATAGTATTGCCTACAACTGTTTCAACTTATTTCCGGAAGAAACTAAACACGACCCACGTCAGCTGACCTTCGTAGTCAGTGATAAATCATTGGCGATAGCAAGTTCTTGAATTACCGGAGCCTACCGGCGACTCGGCCGAGGGCCCAACTTACCGCGCTGCAGTTTCTCTACAATCTCTACACCCATACGATGGTATGTGTCTTTATTTATTTATTTATTTATTTATTTATTTATTTATTTATTTATTTATTTATATATTTATTCATATATATATATTTATTTATTTATACATTTATTTATTTATATATTTATTTATTTTTATTTATTTATTTATTTATTTATTTATTTATTTATTTATTTATTTATTTATTTATTTATTACAATAAAATGTAGTAATCTTCTTCTGTTGTTTCGTTGTTACCAAACTAGGAGTTGGAGCCAAGGTTCGTAAGTTCACACCCTGCTTTTGAAGAGCGATAAAATCCTTAGCAGGGCTTCGTTCGGGAGGAAAGTAAAGCTGTTCGTCCCGTGTCGTAGATTTACGGCACCTAAAAGAACCCTGATCCCTGATATTCGTTAGTCATTTTTTGCCTAAATTGAACTTCGAAGCTGCAGTTGAAAGCGTCATAAATAAGACATCAATATTACTACTAAGACTATTAACGTAACAACTGCTCGATTATATACCTTCAGTTGAATTGGTAATAACAAGATGGTATTTAGTCGAGATGAGTCTAAGGATTATCATAGGTGTACATGGTATTCGCCTTGCAGTTTGGAAAAGCTTAGGAAGAAACTCAAGCAGATAATCAACCCCAGTTGGACTCGAACCCACGCATCCTCGGAGCACTTATTCCGCTCTCTAATTTCTCTACAACGCTGGTGACATTAAAAATTATTCATAATACTTTTCCACATACCGTAGCACCATGTTACGCATCTGTTTCAAAACATTCTTCGCGTAAGATTCCATCGCCTCCATTTATTCCTCTAACACCATCTCCCGAAATCTGCGCAGCGATTATCATCAGCTTGACGAATTAGTTTCTCTACCAGCGCTTCATGTAATTGCTCTTGCTTCTCTTCAGACGTTCAATATATTCGCCATTCTTCGTAATAATCTTCCACTTACCCTCTCTGGTTTGTCTGCTTAACACTTGAACAGCATAAAGAATATTCTCGCTGCGGGAGATTTATGTTAGACCATTAGCGTAGTCAGTTTATGTTGGGTACAGTAAAGAGGCATTCTGTTGTGAAACATATCACAATATCACATCCTTGTATAAAATACAAGGCTTTACTCTGTTCAAAGATAGTACCTGATATTAAAACAAAAATCAGCTCCGATTTTACTGTAAACTTGGCGATCGAGATATTTGGCGTTCCAATAATTTGATTCTACTGTAGTTAAAATTCTTTCGTGATCATAAGTGGACCCTGAGAAAATAAACATAATAAGCAGTATTCAATCTATAATCACCATCAACATTACGAATTCCTGAAGCTCCCTCAGAAGCATAGGGCTTTGGTGAAATTCTTCCTCCTTGTACGATTTCTGGTCAGCCTCTTCACTTCTCTCCTGGTCTTTTCTATTTCTGCGGCTTCGCCTTCAGTCCTCTCCTTCCAGATCTTCTTGGATCGACCACGTTTCCTGCCACCTTGAGGGTTCCAGTCCAACGCCACCCTTGCAACAGATCCAGCACCAATTTCTCTCTTAATCTGCACACTGATCGGTTGTTGATTTGTCTTCTTCCGAAGAGCTTTCTATAATATCAAGTCTAGCCACCCAGTGTTAGGATACGACGCTGACATATTGTATCTATGAACAAATGAATTAAAGGATGAAGAATTAGTGAGACACATAATGAGAATAATGGAAACAATGTGATATAACAAGATGTTGTATGGTAATGGTAGGTAATGCTGTGATATGAGTAATATTGTGATATTCTTTTTGATAATTTATTACAATTTTACTGAGCGATAGGAAGATCGCTTTTTATTTGCGTCAACGTATTAAGGGAATGTTCGTGGACAAGTTGCTGCACAAAACCGATATGGTAAAGGTTGGTAATACTGTGATATGATTAATGTTGTGATAGTTCTTTTTCATAATTTATTACAATTTTACTGAGCGATAGGAAGATCGCTTTTTATTTGCGTCAACGTATTAAGGGAATGTTCGTGGACAAGTTGCTGCACAAAACCGATATAGTAAAGGTTGGTACTGTGATATGAGTAATATTGTGACAGTTCTTTTTGATAGTTTATTAAATTTTACTGAGCGATAGGAAGACCGGTTTTTTTTGCGTCAACGTATTAAGGGAATGTTCTTGGACAAGTTGCTGCACAAAACCGATATAGTAAAGGTTGGTAATACTGTGATATGAGTAATATTGTGACAGTTCTTTTTGATAGTTTATTAAATTTTACTGAGCGATAGGAAGACCGGTTTTTTTTTTTTTTGCGTCAACGTATTAAGGGAATGTTCTTGGACAAGTTGCTGCACAAAACCGGTATGGTAAAGGTTGGTAATACTGTGATATGAGTAATATTGTGATAGTTCTTTTTCATAATTTATTACAATTTTACTGAGCGATAGGAAGATCGGTTTTTTGCGTCAACGTATTAAGGCAGGCATGTCAATTGATGCCCACAGGAGCAAGCGCGCGCTTTAGAGCCCAGGAGAGCCTGAGCGCTTTACAGCGGAAAGGAAAGAGACAGACGAAAGAGGTGGTATATGCCGCTTGGTCGAGCTGTATTCAGGGATGACCAGCACTGATTCAATAGATAAAGGGAAGAGAACTTATTAAAACTGTATCCATGTTAATTTTTAGATTTGCCTGAGAAGTATAAGTGCATTATAAGAATGTAAGTTTTAATTTTAATGCTCATTTTTCACAAGTTTGATTTTTTTATTCAAAATAAATATTTTCTCAACTTTTCCTATAGAAAAGTGAAATTTTCAGGTATAGGCCTATTTATTTAGTAGCCTTACAGAATGTTTTCGTAAATCTAATATAGGCTACCGTATATACGTATTACTGAAGATAGTGCATTGAAATTTTTGAAAATATTCGCATGGAAATTTTTTGTAAGGAAATTAATTAACAAAGCAACTACTGTTACATCATAAGCAAAAGATACGTGCCCATGTGTTGTAAAAATGTCAGCTCTATAGCTTCAGCAGATTTCGAGAAAATAATTGAATATTCTGATGATAGGAAGTTGCTCACAAATATCACCTTAAAAGCATAATGCGATAAGAGTTTTGTTATGTAATATTAGTTACACTTAAAACAGATACAGTACCTAGGTAACTTTGCTTTGTACTATAATATTGTTTTGATTGGTTTATTGATTACTTTTGTAAGGCTAAAGATACCATCAATATAAATTCCAACTTATCATGTCATACTCAATCTCTTTCTTTGGAATATCACTTTCTTTATGAATGATGTGTTTCTTCCACTTAATGCAGTATAATATTTTACTACTATGGAATTTAAGTGAATATTCCTTCTTAACTCTCTATTATGTTATTAAGATTTAAAACACAAATGCAATATTAAGAAATCAGTGCTAGTACTTTTGTTTTACACACAATATAGATAATATTAAACAGAAAGAAGCTATAACGACTTAAAATTTCACGTTCCGTTTGAAGTTTGTGCACCACTGTTTTCTTAATCCAACAGGTTGCTTATTCATATACAAAACCCTTCCTCTTTCCATACTTAGCGCTTGCTGCCCGCGCACGACGTCAAGGTCAGAAAAATTCTCTTGCTTTGACATCACTGTATTAAGGGAATGTTTGTGGACAAGTTACTGAATAAAACCGGTCCTTCTCATGCTCAGTAAAATTGTAATAAATTTTCGAAAAGAACTATCACAGTATTACTCTATTACAATTTACCAACCTTTACCCCATATTTACAACATGTAAAAGAACCATGTTCCTGACGAAAGGGCATCAGGAAAAATGTATCGCCCATTGTGTTGACCATGTTGACAAACTACTACTCACATTCAGTATATATTATCACTCATCAGACAATCGTCTAATGGAGACAAAAGTGTCGACCTTTCTAGAGAGGATAAAAAAGCAGTGGTATAAACATGTAGGCTACATAGTCTAATTTATTAAATATCTAAATAAAGTCGTGTTTTAAAATAAAGTAAAACTACTAAATATTTCGTCTAAAATTTCCACTCTTGGTGTTGTTATGCATACGCGAGATCTGCTACACGTTTTGTAGAGAGCTCCTTCTTCATGCCGGAGGAAATGTTGAGATTATAGTCACTGAGCCCATGTCTGGGATGTTTGTGTGTATATTACACGCAGCAGGAGGGCAATGGCTCTGGGAGTAATAATTTTGCTACTAAATTATCCCCACTCCAATGAGTGAGTGGTTTAAGGAATATCTTACGTCAAACATTGCTTGTTGCTTAGGTTTCAGAAAGATTTATAATCCTTGCGCGAATTCAGCTTATATCCACTTGCCGATTTTAATTACTTCCGAAATTCTCTTGAAGTTGTGAATTTGTATAATCTCATTATTACGTAAATAAAGACGTGGAAGTATATTAACAGTAATACTTTTAATTTCTCTTCACTCTTTTCACATTTTCTCTGTTTCTGTTATAGCTTCTGGCTATAAATCTTCAAAGTGACACTCACTGCGCGCTAGAGATAGCGAGCGAGACTCCTGCTCCGAGATTGCTTTCCGACATAAGTTCGAATCCCGGATGCAAGACCTGTCGTGTGATTTCTTACGGCTAAAACATTGGATAAGCGATAAGGTTTTAGTATGAGCTTTTTTGTTAATATATTAACAAATTGTTTGTTTTTGTTTATTTAATTATTTATTTGATTTGCGTCCGGTTTTCTAGGATGTGAAACAAGTATTTTTGTTCATATAGGCCAGGTCTCGTCTATTCATAGCCCACAAGTGATGGGCAATAATATTTTTACAAGGCAGGCATAACGAAGTTTATTAACAAATGCCATTTCACACTCAAACTAATAAATTAATTAAAAACTAAAATAAAAAAAGACAATTTTACCGTAACGGGAGGCGAACTCACAACCTCTGGAATGGATGTCAGACGTCTTACCACTGGACCACACACAGCTCGTAAAGTCGAGTACATTGTAGATGGAGGACTTTCAATGAAGAGTTCACCACAGCAATGCCTTGGTGCGCAGTACGTTTACACGAGTGAACCGCGCGATAGCATTTCTGTTGACCAAGAGTCGGCCCATTCTTTTTGCTGTTAAGTGTACATGAGAGAGTTTAAAGAGCATGCTGTTAGGAGTAATACGTTATAGAAATTTTTTATTCATCTTTAAAAATGCCTGAGATATATTTATTTCTGTGAATTACTGTTTCCTAGTAGTCTTTTTAAAAATTTGGGCCTCCATTTTTTTCAAAAACTAATCTCGAATTTAAATTATTGCAGCAATGATATTTCTACATACAAAGAATGAAAAATGTGCATCAGTTAGGAAAAACTTCAAATTACACCATCATCTTTGACATGAGCACGTCATTTGAAAACACTAAGGCGTCATTGTTAGACATGTTACTGCTTCTTGTATCTGAAAAGGCCTAATCAATAAAAAAAAACTCCTATCTTATCTCTTCAAAGGAAAGCGCCCTATTTGATAGAGCATAGATGGGCATCGTGCTTCACTTGAGAAATAATGCCTCACTGACCTTCACAGAGCTTATCGCTCTGAGTGACATCATCTTCACAGTCCCCGTTCCTCCCTCACGCAGCTCCTAGGTGTGGGCATGTTCTATATCAGTTTCATAAGCAATATCAGTGGTGGCATAACGGCATTATCAAAGCAGTGTATACGCGTTAGAAAACGATTATTTCATGAGAAATGGGAGGAAGAGTTTTTTTGCTGCTTAGAAGGGGAGAACATATGATGTATGTTATGCTCGAAAATCCTATTAGGCATTAATAAATTTAATATACAACGACATTACTCCTTATGTCATAAAGAACATGCTGAATTAGAAGGTGAGACAAATTAAATGTTATTTTTTGTACTATTCCGAAGAAAATTTATGATCTTAACATTTGCATAGTATACTAAATACGACATTATGCCTTAAACACGCTGCATTAAAACGTACGAGGAATTAATTGTTGTTTTTACGTATTATTTCCAAAAGAAATTTATAAAAATCAAATGTGCGTAGAAAACGAAATATGATTTTCTGAAGTTATTTTAGGTCGAGAACGTGCAAATCTATTAAGTAATCTTGAAAAACGCCAGAATATTCAAGAAAATAAACGTAGACAACGTGATGGAATATTATTGGCTAGTTACGCAATTTCTCGCCTGTGATTTAAATCAATTCAATGATGGAGAAATAGTAAAGAGGTTTATGATTAAAGCTGCCGAATTAATTTGCCAAATTGAATAAAACTTTTCGAGTCTCTCACGTTAACCAAGCGCTTTCCTAATAATTCGCCACTGACCGCCTTAGCGATTACGATAAGGTGACGCAGGTCACAGCAGTTTATATTTCCCATCCTACTCTGCAGTCTCCTCTCCTAGTAAACAAACAATTTCAAATCGAGTGCCTCACGTAACCGAAAATTGTAGTATGTGATAGAGGCTGGGTATTAATTCGCCGAGGATATTATACGTGTCAGAGGTCAGTGCAATAGGTGACGCTTGTTCCTCTAGTCCACATGGAGTCTTGTAGTGTTGCCAGTTTTTACTCATACTTCATATAAATAGAATTATTGTACATGTCTCATTAAGTCATTACTCACACGATGCGATTTATTTTAGTCAGCAAAACGTGACAACTCAACGTCAAGCCGCACCAAGCCGAGCGTTGTTTAAAAAGAATATCTCTATCAAAGACTTGCCGGAAGATGAGTAATTGGTGCGGTAGAACAGAGCACTGTTCATATTACCGCAGTTAAATTTCAAAACTGCCGCATTTTCATACTATACAGAAGAGAATGTGCTTAAGTAAAGATAACGAAAACATCACAACCGGCTGCAACTTCCGATTTAATCTTTAAGGATTGAAAAAAGGCATATAATTGACTGTGGGTTGTATTATTTCTTCTAAGTAATACGGCTTTGCCACTTCCTATGAATGACTGTCCAATTAGCACTGCGTGCGCTTTGCAAAAGATGCGGCAAGACAGAAGTGGCAACTCCGTGAGAGCAAGATCACTGCTTGTGTCAGCCCTACTCTCTGTTTTAAGCAAGCACTGATGATATGATAAAGATAAAGATGTTTAATGTAAGCGACAGTTTTTTTAAACATGGCACGTATAGTAAAGTCGTTAATTTAATACACTAGACAGGAATGTGAAGGGACACTATGACAATTGGTCGGAGTTACGTAATAAGAGACCAAGCGCCAAAAACCTGTTTCGAGATATTGGTCATTGAAATAAATCTGTTTTTTTTTATCAAATATTTTATGCAAGAAGTATTATAACATTTATACTATTACAAAAAATAGCACAAATAATACCAAAAAAGGCTAACCGATTTTTGATAAGAGACCAGCAGTTGAATTAATATTTCTAAGCAAAATAAATAAATGAATTTTATACAATAAACGAATTTTTGCTTATAAATAGCAGCAAAATTCAGATATCGCATTCTTGATTTTTTCAGAGTTAAATTAGCCTGCCATCAACAGATTTGTGCAAATATCCAATTTTTTTCAAATTGTCGATTGGTCTATTATTGCGTAACTCCGTTCAATTATAGATGCTGGTTAACTAATAAATATATCATATATCATATATCATATCATCAGGATATCATACTGTATCATAATATATATAATATCATCAGCATATCATACTGTATCATATATCATATATATCATATCATATCATATCATATCATATCATAAATTATCTTGTCATGTCATATCGTATCATATCATATCGTATCGTATCATATCATACATTTCATTTCATTTCATATCATATCATATCATATCATATCATATCATATCATATCATATCATATCATATCATAATACACTAACGGCAGGCTTTGTGTTGAATATATACAGGGAGATCATTTTATTTTTACTAACATTTTTAATATTAACCTGTCTATACCTTTAGAGAACCGGAAACACCGCTTGCTCCCCCCTCCAAGACTGGAGTTCGATGATACTGGCGTAGAACACAAATCACTCTACTAGATATAGGAAGGAAGAAAAGTAGTTCATTCATTTACGTAAACTAGGAAATATCGCGATTTTGAGTTTGATAATTTTCATTAGGTTTTTCTTTAATGAAAGTACAGTACTGTATTAAGAATAAGTGTTTTTACTCACGAAGTGAGTTATCCATGCGAACGTATTCATTATGCGGTGTATATTATACTGTCTACAGCACATTAGCGTACAATATAGAGAAAGAAGTTAAATTGAAAAATAATCATAATATGAATATTTAAACACAATTTTGAAAATGGTGGCCGTTCATTTCGATACAGGCTTCAGTTCTTTTGTGCATATTATCGCACTATAGACTATTGAATCTAATTCCAATTGCCAGTTTCGTCCTTCGTACTAGTAACTCATGTTGAAATAATTCTATACCTACTCTACGTACTGTTAATTCAATCTTCACTTCTGCCCGACCCGAAAATATAAAATTACTCAGACATGCTATCTACTGTCCGTCCAAGTGGTTATGCCGCAGGATTTTAGAAAGGGAGGAAATCACGTGAAAGTTAATTACTTAACGAGGCCCTTTTATTTAAGTTAAATTAAACAGCTGTATAATATTACGTAAACGCCCAATTCCTAAGAGAAATTAATGTTTTCAGAAAAGAGCTAAGACAGCCCAGCTTTACAGAGGGGCGAGCAGAAGCAGGTGGGGGAAATCGGGATGCGACGTAGGCAAACGGACAGTACCTGTGCGAAAATATGATTCAATATTGAAAGCTCTTTCGTCACTGGAAAACGCGAACATATTTCTGGAACGTACTATACTCAGTAACTCAGTACTGCTTACTATCTGCTGTCTTGGCTCTGTGTGGAGTTGGAACTTCCTTAGTAGAAGGGGTGGGAGTGAAGTACATTCAAAAACTCAGGTACAATAAAAATTGAAGTAAAAATAAAATGATGTCCCTGTATTTCTTGCACGCATCAATACCTGTAATGTCGAGCGGTATTGTCACGCTTTGATTGTAAAGATTATCCCTAATTACAATAAGCCTAATTATTTTTATACCGATATCAATACATCGGCTTCTATCACCACGATCCACAGCGAATAAATTTTAAGTTAGACGATGGCTTTTAATTAAAATTTAAATTAAAATTACTAATCTCCTTTGTCGTTATCAATCAACTCGAGATGTGACAGCATTGGTTTTTCATTCCACGTGGAGTAGATATCAGAACGTCAATTACAAATGCTGACGCATCCATGGTGGACGTATGTTGGCCGGCTGGCTTTACTAGGACTGCACCCGGGACGTGTCCGTACTCTTGAGCACGCTTTGGCCCATTGTGCGCCTTTATATATGATGATTATCCAAATCCGACAGATGGTCTGAATGGCATTCGTGAATCCGACACTGATATGTGGGCCATCTTGCCTCAACCCTTTACAGAACCAAGTCCCGTTTCTCGAACGAGTAGCCTGATAAACCCCAGAGGCTCGGAGTTCAAGCCCTTCCTGATCATCCGATGCTTACTTCAGTTCCTGATAGAGAGGTCCCGTTCGTATACGAGTATTGTACAAATCTCGGATTATATCTCTGCCGGTCAGTGGCCGTTAAATTTCAAATGGCTTATCGTACAACGTGAGCGTCAGCATATTGAAAAAGCATTACAAATTTCCTCCACTCTCTCACTTCCCCACCGCAAATGTGATGTTGCACAGGGGCAGAGATAAAATCCGAGATCTGTTTTGGACTCATCTCATCGGCTCTATGAAGAATGCAAAAGGAATACATCAACTGTTACTAACTCCAAAGCTACTTGAAACCACGCCCCTATTCGCCAGCTTCCGAGCTGATAACTTCTACAGTACAAGCTTAATAAAAACATTAACCACTCACTATACCTATATTAACCCCTGCCGTAGCTGAATGGTCAGATCTTCAGTCTGTCACTACTTCGTATCAGTTCACTACATCTCCACTCTCAGCTTCCGTTGTGACGTTCTCCTCCGGCCAGGGCCGGTGAGATGAGTCCCACACTACAGCCTCATCGTAAACCCGTACTATCTCCAAGACTTCATCCTAGACTATTTTTACTACAGGGTATCCCAAAAATCTCCATACATGGAGAATATCAGTTCAAAATAGAAATATCACATAATGTGCTGAATATAACGGCACAGGTCGGTGAATGTTTTCCAACCTGTTCCGATGCAAAAGCTGCAACACATGACAAACATCGATGATAAGGGCTTGCAGATGAAGAGAGTTGGGGGAAATCAAGAATAATCAATTTTTATCGGTTTTATGATATAAAGCACATTCTATAGCTGGCAACTGGAGCTACAGAACTGTCCAATCACAAAAAAAAATTGAAAGTCGAAATGTTCGTGCAAGGTAATGTTGGATGTTTGGTACACTGATTAAAAAAACAGGCATTTTCAGGTATTAAAACTTGATTTTCCCGTTAATGATGTATCCTGACATTCCCTGTTTTCTCCCAACACCTTTAAGATGTTTGAAGTCCCGGATTTTCTCTTTGTAGACCTGCAACTTAAGGTGATCTCAGAGGTAAAAAATAAAAAGTGTGTGAGATCTGTGGGAGAGATTTTTCCACATTGAATACACTATGTGACATTTTTATTTTGAACTTACAGTTCCTATGTATGGAGACTTTTATGTATATTTCTATACTTATTGTCATCAAAATCATATACAGTTTGTGTATCATTTGTTAATGGTGATCCTGTTACATTTCTGTTTTCCAGGAAATCACCCTTAACTACATTTTACTCTTCATAACTATTACTAGGATATACTGTATTCTATACTACATGTAATCATTATAGTTATTTATTAACAAAAACTTTTTCCATTTGATTAATATTTCTTATATACATATGTTTATATTTTAGTTTTTCCTTCCCATTTTCTCTTTACTATATACAGAAATTTTCCGAGTTCACTCAATTTTCTTTCGTTTACTATTCTATACAATTTCCTATATCCTATTTCAATATTTAGTTTTAGTAATGCTTCCTGAATAAATTTTTTTCTTGTTCTTTAATTATCTGGACAAGATAGCAAAATGTGCAATGCGTCTTCTTTTCTATTAATTAAGGACATATTATGTCTTTTCCTATGTCAGTATGGAGACTTTCAGGACACCCTGTATTGCAGATTACAGATGAAGTGAGGGGATGGAGGGTGTTAGTGAAATGTTAGAGGAAAACGGAAGTATTCCGAGAAAACCACTTCTGAAACGTCTCCTTTGTCCATCACAAATTTCATCACGACTTGGCCGGGAATCGAACCCGGGCCTCCTGGATGGAAAAGAAGCGCATCTGAGAAGGCCTAATCAATAAACAAACTCTCATTTTATCTCTTCCAAGGAAAGCGTTGCCTTTGATATCGGCTGGGTATTAATCGAACGCTCGGACTTTACATTGAAAATACTCTTTCACGTGAGCAGCTGACGAACTTGTTTTGCTTGGGCCTGCAGCCAGCTCCTGGGACATGTGACTGCCTCCCGCTCCTTGTTGCACATGTCATATGATTGCAGGGCTTACATCTGCCCCTTCGCATCGCACAGACACTGCTGTGATTATCTGCACGATTAGAACGCAGATTATCTTACTGCACCGCTCAGCACCGTTTGTGTTGCACGTCCCACATTTCTGTCTCGGTTTGAACATGGACTGATAGCAGGACCGTCTGTCTGAACCTTTGCACCGACCGATTTGACAGCAAGATATTTAGGCTAATATTGCTTGGATGTGATACTCTCCGCAAGTAAACTGGACCAACCTCATCTTCTTTCCTACCTGAGTAAATTGTGAGATGTGATGAAAACCGAATGTGTGCTAAGCCTTATCCTAGTTAAATGGTTTCTCTTCAGTATAATCCTACTAGTTCTTCACTATCATCACATAACGGCATTATAATCCCTTGATAATCTCTCTACTTAAAGGGGAACTTTAAATAGTTCATTTCCTATTACTGTTTGCGAAGAATACATCATTTTTTTCATTTTATTAGGTTATTTTACGACGCTTTATCAACATCTTTGGTTATTTAGCGTCTGAATGAGATGAAGGTGATAATGCCGGTGAAATGAGTCCGGAGTCCAGCACCGAAAGTTACCCAGCATTTGCTCATATTGGGTTGAGGGAAAATCCCGGAAAAAACCTCAACCAGGTAACTTGCCCCGACCGGGAATCGAACCCGGGCCACCTGGTTTCGCGGCCAGACGCACTGACCATTACTCCACAAGTGTGGACAAGAATGCATCAATGGGTCCGTTGAATAAAAATCAGTAAATTCTTATAAGTGATTACATATACTTGCATTGTATTTATTTACATTTCATGGTGTTCGTACAGCGCATCAGAGCTAGAATATGGAACATATCAAAAACATATCATACTGTAAAGTCTTAATTTATAGTCATAGTCTAGTTGAAATATACATATACAGAAGACTTTTACATTATAGTCTACTACAACACAATGATTTAGTATCGATACTTAATACAAGACAGAAATATTCATGCATGTTGAATGTCATAAATTCACATACAGAATAGAAGGCATGAAAAATTGGATTCTTCTTTAATTTGGTCTAAATAATCTTATGTTTTGGGTTTGATTTTTTGTATCCATAGGGAGGCTATTAAAAATTTTTAGGAATAATTTCGAGGGAAAAATTGTTCCGGGGCGGGTATCCAACCCGGGACTTTTGGTTAAACGTACCAACGCTCTCCCAACTGAGCTACCAGGGAACACTACCCGACACCAATCCAATTTTTCCCTCTATATCCACAGACCTCAAAGTGGGCTGACAACCGTCAAGCAACCAACATTGAGTGCACACTAACTCTGTGTGACTTAAATCACAATTAAACCACAATTTAAGAATCACTTTAGTGGATGTTCTCCACTCAATGTTGTGAAAAAATCCAAAAGTAAAATCATGCAGGGACTTAAAATTCTCATGTATTAAAAAGAATAATCTATATGTATTGAGTAGCAATGTAATGATCCTCATGTTCTTAAATACTACAAGAAGTACGGTGTAATTTATAAAAAATTATGAAAGAGGGAAATAGAATACATTTGAATAGAAAAGTACAACATTCAGATAATGCAATTAAAGCTATTCGGAATATTATTAAAATTGAACTTGTAGATATTCTAAGAAAGAAAATATTTTTTCATTCAAACCAGTGATTATAAACTAGAGGATCCCAAATCTACTGCAAATTCTTTTAATGTCTTATAGTATATAGTACAGAAATATTATTGACAACTTAAACATTCAAGATTTTGCAAAAGATACTGCAACTGGTTACTTAACAGATTCATTTAATAATTAGTATTAATATATGTAATTAGTCAATAACTACAACAGCGCTTTTTCATTCAATCATAACATGAATAAAATTGAATGCAGATTAAATTAAACACTATTGCAAACACGTAGATAAAATAGTTAAAATCAACTGAAGGGATGAGAATGAAATAATCCAAACCCACACTTTTAACAAAAATTGTTTTGTGCGAGTGCATTTCTTACACATATGGGAAAGCTACTAATAAAATATTGTAATAACTACTCAACAAATGACATAGCCTAAGGACTCTAAACCTGTGTAAAAGTTTGTCTGTATGGCTTAGGAATATTTTTTAATTTCATTTTAATTGTTAATTTTCAATATATATGCATTTACATTGTATGTGTGTGTATGTATAAATGCATTCATTAGATTAACGTTTACAATATTACAACTTGTAATTTTGTATTGTCTGTGATCATTAACACTTAATCTGAGGAATTTGTAAAATTTTATTTCAACGTTATTTAGCTATTTCAAAGTTATTTAGACAAAAAAAATCGTTGTGTAGACGAGGAATCGAACTCGCACTCTTCTACACGAGAGGCAAAAGTCTTAGCGTCTGAGCTATTGAAACGACACGAAAGCTTTCCTTTCTGTGCGGAGTGTCGATCTAGTCATGAAGGTCCATTGTCGATTTTACTACACGATTTATGTATATATTTGTCTTTTATTTACGTAATATTATCATATTTTTTGCAGTTTTTGAAGTGAATTTCGAAACGATGCTAGTAACAAACCAAATAGCCTGAATTTAAGTAACTCAATATTCGTTATCTTGTGTATCAGTGCTCTGGTCTCTGATCATGCGCAGTGTCTTACATCTGAGACTTAGAAATATTCAATCGTCTCATCCTTTTCTAGGGAAACTGTACTATCATCGTGTGGTAGATGAAAGAAACTCACTGTCCGATACTACCCGACTCTCCCCTATTGTTTTTATGGTACTGTTATTTACCATCTCTTGCATATATCCAATAGCAAAATATGCTGAATTTAGTTTGGGGATAATTTCTTTAATATGATTTTTCCAATTCGGTTTGTAAGCCAAGGGTAAAATTCATGTTCTGGGAATAATAATTTAATTAAATAGTAAACTATCGCTGCAGTCGAAAAGTATTGGGAATAAATTTGAATAAGGAACAAAAAAAAGTTTCCTTCCCAGGCAGGATTCGAACCACGAAAGTTTTGGTTACCATTATATCGTGCTCTGGAGTGTACAAGGCTCTGAAATCAGCTACAAGGATCGGTCCGGTTTTCTTTTGCCACTACTGTACTACAACTGTAGCATATAATCACAGTAGCAACTTCGGTCCAAGGCTTTATAACATGAAAATAGATAAATTCCCAAACATACAATTTGCTAATGCTCCTTATTTCAAAAAATATATTAAAAAATTGCTGTTAACAGAGAAAATTTAAGGTTTAATTATTGTGATATGTGTTTTTTTTTCTTCTTTTTTCTTTTATTACTTTTTGCTTTGTTATTCAATAAAATGTCTTAACATTAACTTATCTGGAATGTCCCCTGAGCACGAGTATGTAACTTACTTTTTCTGGGGTGCTAGAGAGTTCTTATATAAAGAAATCAATATGTATCTTTGTTGTGGCAATAAAGTATTATTATTATTATTATTATTATTATTATATATTTCTTACTGAAATTAGTTCATTATTTCATGTGCAACGTTGTCGGATAGATTGATTCGAAGATATTGAATATGAAAAGAATCTAATAATTTAGAAGAAATCGCTATGCACGACACACGGACGATTTTTTTAGTATCAGAAGTTCTGAAAACTTGTATTTTGACGAAAATCTCGAAATTGTTTTTTGCAACATCAATATACTTTTTTAAAGAAAAAAAAAACACGAACTTTAACGTACTAGATTCGACCTTTTTTTTTTTTTTTAAATGAAGGAAAACGAAATTTCCAGAATGAAACCCAAAAGTTTAAAGAGACCTAACGAAGTTTAATTCATGATTATGAACTTTTTAACTTACATTTATTCTGTTTGTTTCAGGTGAGTACCAAATCACACAATGGCTTTGGTGCTGCATGTTGGGATAGGTGAGTTGGTATCATCTTATTTAGCTGTCTGTGTTCTGTAACCTAATAGAGGTAATTTTTCAAAAGTTGGCATTAACGGCCTACTGCAAACAGATGCATGCAACGAGATATAATGTAAAACATGTCCAACATACAACCATATAACAAAAACCTGGGTCGACGTCATGGAAGGAGGAGGGGAAATAATGGCATTTCCACTGTCCGGATTATCATGAAAGCCCGTTTATATCCGCGTAAATATCAGGTCGACTTTTTGCCTTTCGCTTTTCTATGGAGGGCGGAAGTTTGAAGTTGCAGGGTCGAATGAATGTATGAGTTTACTTTTCATACCGACATTCTCGTTGAAAATGTAAGGGCCAAGTGATGGAAATGTGTATGTTAATCCACGAGTCTTGCTATGGATTTAGTGTTCTCTGTAGAATCGTGGCTTACGTTGGAAGAGCCTGCAATGTATTTAATCTCGTTCCAGCTTTCGCAGTTTACAGCTTTATTTTAAATTCTTCTCTAGTTGAAACATTTGAAAGCGCTAACATGAATTACTGTATACATAAATGTTCTCACACTGATATTCCAAAATAAATTCGATATGCTATTACAAAAGACAAGGCAAATTTATCCAGTAATATGAATAATAGTCATACGAAATTTTATAGCTTTTAGCAATGTTCCTTTACTTATAAAATATGTAAGTTAGAAGTAGTATAGTATTGAGAACGACTTGTAGCCCTGTGTGCAAAGAGGCTGGATAAAGTGAGCTACGTATAGCATTAATCTTAATATTGCCAGGATACGAACCTCGAACTTCGGACAAAATGACAGATGAGGTGTTTAAGCAACTTCACTTCACATGAAAGTAACTAATTCCACTTACAGACTTCTATCGTCATTATACAAAATATTACTTCTTAATTATTTTCGCACACTTGCACCAAGAAATATACAGTGCGTTCGTAGCTCGGCCGGACCGTTCCGCGGTGGCCTAGGACTGGGTGAAGATTGGCGCGCCTGCCGCCAGAGTTACACGTAAACGATCGGCAAGTCATGGGTACGGAACACTAACTACTCTACTAACATTAGGCTTACCTGCATCACAGCAGATGTTGAAAGTGATGACCTTCAACTCGAACACATTCACTATATTTCCGAAAGCAATTCTGGTTCACTCGCAAAAGTTCAAGTTGACTGACTGGCTGTATTTCTCTCGTGATGTTGTCCTTCAATTCTTGTAACGTGTTCGGATTTGATGCGTACACTTTATTCTTTAACATTCCCCATAAATAAAAATCGCATGGAGATAGGTCAGGGGAACGAGGTGGCCACAATCCTCGACTAATTATTCTGTCACCAAACACACTTCGTAATTCATGCATAGAATTCGCAGCGGTGTGTGCTGTAGCTGAATCCTGCTGAAACCAGCCACTCAGTCGTTTATTTCTTGTTAGTTGCGGAAAAAAAAATTATTTGAAATTGAAGTTACATAAACGTGTGAATCAACTGTTGTGTCGAACAATATGGGACCGATAATTCTACTCGCACTCATCGCACACCAAAACACAAACTTTTGCAGCGTGGTGAGGAACTTCATGAATAATATGGGGATTTTCGGTAGCCCAGGATCTATTGTTCTGAGTAGAAACATGACCGTAAAGATGAAACCACGCTTCATCAGTGAAGAACGTTAAAAGTGGGTCCACGTCACCATTATGAACGGACTTGAAAAAACCATTTGCAATAATTAACCCTACTTAAAGGATCTTGTGGTTGTAAAGCATGAATTACAGTTACCCTGTACGGCTGAAGTTTCAGAAGTTTCGTTGCCACAAAAGCTGACGTCTTGTGCTAAGCGTCGCAGTGATTTGCTGGGTGAGTGCTCTAACCGGGCACCTACTTCATCAAGCTTCTCTTCTGTCAGTACACGGCGTTGTTGAACACGTTTCTTATTCAAAAAAGATCCTGTACGTCTGATTTTATTGATAAGATCATGAATAGTTGACCTGCTAGGAATTCGAACACCTGCAA